>NC_090745.1:17361690-17366690 GCF_036898095.1 Palaemon carinicauda
AAGTTGACATTCCAGCTATAAATGTACCACCACCCTAAGTTCAAAGCTGGAAGACTTACATCATTCTCGTATCGAGAAGTGTAATAACTTTATAAGAAAGAGCTGAGTAAAGAAGTTTAGATATTCAAGACATACTAGGAATTTACTGTTAATACTATCATGATTTATCTTTGAAATATACAGTTACCATCGTGAATAATTAGAGCTAGATCGCTACTAGAAAACTCAGGGACTTCATGTCTAAGCATAAGAGATCTGATTAATGCTAATAGAGTAATATGGGTGTTTTCAAAGCCAAACCTCATTCGTGAATTTTGCTTTTCACATTTCGTTTGACTAATTTAGCAGAATAAAAAAGAAAGTTAATCTACTTCGTAAATATCAGATCTCGATGACATATCAAAAGAAACATTTTGATTATATTTGCTATAACAATGTACTTCTGAACTTGCACAGACACATATCCAATCTCTCTAGATTTTGTGGATCAAGACTGCCTACTAACAATCTTTGAGATGTGGTACAAACAGTTACAGTATTATACTTTTTGGAAATTGAAGTACAGCGTCTTACACTCAAAATTATAACACAGTGCCCTTGTGAAAATAAGCAAAACATAATACTGGGAGACTGGTGAGACCTTAATTGTAATATGGATATGGCTTTTGAGAACTTATTGCGGGGATATTATGATATAATTTAGCATCCAGCTTTTATACTATATAACGTGTAATCAGGTGTGAATTGTAAAAATCTAATAATTTACAATGGTATGTGTCGTCAAATTGTTTGAAATATGCCTATATATATATATATATATATATATATATATATATATATATATATATATATATTTATATATATATATATATATATATATATATATATATATATATATATATATGTTTGTATATATACATATAATAAATGCATAAATGCATATATAAGCGAACGGGATAAAAATGTTAGTTCAGAAACCTTAAGTTGATTAACGACTCTTTGGAGGTACACATATGTTCCTCAAAGAACCAAGAATAAACATGAAGCAATTGGAACTAACATTCTTCTTATTATGTCCTCATGGTGATCACTTATGATAAAATCCCGTGACGTGTTTTTTAGGGTTTATGTATATATATATATATATATATATATATATATATATATATATATATATATACATATATATATATATATATATATATATGTATATATATATATATATATATATATATATATATATATATATATATATATATATATATACATACATACAGTCAACCCTTCAAATCTACTCTGTCATTCTTTCATATTGTAATGTGTGCAAGAAAAATTTGAACGTTTGTGTGCTTATGTTTGTCACTCTTCTGCAACCCCCTGACCTGCATGGGTGTGCTTTCCGATGACAGCTCTGTGAACCCAACGATATCTGAAAAGTATATCGTAACGGACTCGTAAGTTTCAGCGGAGACGTGCCGTTGCTGCTTGAGCTGTTGGGCGACAGACGGCGGGAGCATCTGGTAGAGAAGCGTGTCTGACCGCTTCTGTTCGTACGCTAGCTCGTGCGTCTTGTGGATGAGTGTGTCTGAAAATGCCTGTAGGAAGGGATGATTAGTCACTGGTTGATGTTCAAAGACCTTTAAAGAGGCAGAGAGGTAAACTGCTCGTTTCGTTGCCATGTCAGTCTAATCTCTTAATTTTTTATATCGACCAGGCTCATTACGCCATAGTTGATAGATTAAGTGTGTAATGACTAAACTAACACCAAATATAGAATATCAAAGAGTATAAAATTACTTAAGTGTAGGTTCTAAATTTGTGGCTAAAACTAGCCATCAACAACCTAACACTTCCAAAGTCACAATGCAAATGTTAAACTGCAATAAAGTAGTACGTACTTCAAACATTAAAGAAAGACTCACTTGCCCCAACAATATTTTTCCATAAGAAAACACAAACTAAGTAAACAAACAATATCACATGCAAAGATTCAGGCAAGTACAGATATTTAGGGACTGGATAAAGGTAGAAAAAAAATGAAACATAGAATTTCAAAGTTGAAATGTTTCATTTAAGAATTTGGTAATTCATGCCAAAGTAACATTTTCTTCTGGCAAATACTGAACAACAGAACAGACCCCGGTGTCACACTTGAACGCTTCATATTTTTCCTCCATTGGCAAGGAGAAGTTAGTGTATGAGTTCCGAAATGTAATCTGTTGAAGCCATAATCATTCTTCTTAATTCGTCCACAATGAGCATAATTACAAGTGAACATTTATGTTAACCTAAGAGATTACGCTGAAATTTTGTATCTCATATGGTCTTTTGACTAATTGCTTTTCCCTAAGGTAATCTCTACACTCTTAGAACATAATTCTCAAGTATTTCTAATCAATCTTATTAAGAAAACTATTCTCATTAATGTGAGGATTAGAAAGCTAACACAATCCACTCTACCTAGATTTTGAGCAACAATGAATATTACAAAAGCTGAACTTTCAAGTTGATTTCTAGGGTGCTTTCAAAATCATTTATTTCCATCCACACACATTCATCTGTACATAGATATAAATAGGCAAAAGGGAAGTTTTTAATTGAATATGTCTATGGAGGGAGATTGACTTAAATCTGTAATCCTTGTCTAAGAATTTGTATTACTCCTAAATGTGTAATAAGGTACGGATATATCATTGGTTTGACATCACTGTTAGTATTCCAAGCTCTTAGTTGAAGCAGACAAATCTCAAATGCAAAAGCATCGTTACATCATGAAACTGGCTCCTTGTATCTAAGTTCTGAGGAGTCATACTGAGTTCTTATAAGAAATTTCCTGACAACCTTCCTTTGAATGAATTATTCATGCCGGTTTTATTCCTCACAAATTAAGAAAGGGTAACTGTAACTAGTAGATTCAACTTTGAGCCCCTATTAAGTTATTCCAAGAAATAGTGCAAGCTATGTTACTTTGTCGAAGAGCTTAATAATCACGAGCCTTTTTTTTGTAACTTTTCTCAAAAGAAATCATATGTATTGTAAAAGGAGCCATGCAACATTTTTTATAAGAGTTCTTCATAAATGTTTAAACCACGCGCACGCTACTTAATTTGAAAGAAATATATATTATTTGTATGCTTCGGGCATTCTAGAATTTAGAAAAGAACTGTGTTCAAATAGTTTTTGGGGATTTCGTTCTGTTTTAGAAAGAAAGCAAACCATTATTAGTAAATTCAAATCATCATTAACTTTTAAATGAGTCACAAGGAAATTAGTGAAATAATATATTCCTTTATCCAGCCACTAAAACTATAGTAAATAAAACTCTATTTAAGCACTAAGCTAAATATGACGCGGAAGACGAGCAGATAAATCATCATTATTGTATAAATTTCCAAACGTTGTTTGGATTGAATATTTTTTGGTCCAACTCTGCTTCCGACTCCAGCTCCTTCTGTATCATCTGAAAATTCAAAACTACAATCATGATTCACCAATGATGCGCAGTAATCAGCTTGTAGATGTCAAAGGGTGGCTATAAAAAAGAATGTCTAGCATGAGATATCTGATACTGTAATATAGTGTCAGTTTCATATAGATAATCATAGGTAAATATAATTACATAGAACTCATACTCTATAAATGCATGCACTACATGCACTACATAACTGTGGATTTACATGCATGTACTGTATTTATACATATTAATGTAAACATTCAGGTATACTAAATTATATAGTGTAAATAAGAATGCATGCATACATCAGTCTATATACAGTATATGTTAGCATGACTATCCTTAAAATACTCAAAACAAATAACAAAACCAAAGCTTTCTGAGTGATAAATCACTGAATGTGGTTTGTGCAGATCTTTATTAAAGTGAGGGGGATTCTTACAAATGTGACAGCAGATCCTTACATAAAATACAAGGAGAATTCAGTAATAAAAATAATTCTGATCATACCTGCAACGTTCGTGTCATCATCCGGACGAGAAGAATGATAACGGGAGAAATGATGAGTACCACACACAGCAAGGCTATGCCGATAACCACGTGACTGTTTGAAGCGTTCATCTCGTTGAAGAGTGTTCGCTCGATGACGTGGCTGGAGGTAAAGTCATGTGGATTGTGAGGTTCAGTTTGTGATGTTCGTTTGGTGTGAAGTTTAGTTGTGTATTCGGTGAGATATCCAGTTGTGAGAGACCATTTTTAGAGGTTAGTTTTAAATGGATCTTGTAAGGAGCCATGACAAACCATAGTTGTTGATGCACTGTTCTCCATCATGGTCAGTCAAATAAAATCTCTTGAAGTTCTACTTTAATTTTGAACTACTGGGCTAATCATTTTAGATACCAAATAGATTGGTATGTAAAGTTCTGGGTAGCCCAGTATGACTCTCTTCAATCTCAGTAACTTAGCTATAAGGTTTGTCTATCAGAATTTCTGTCAGATTAAATATGAAATTCTTTTTTGGAGGTCAACTGTGTGGACTTGATTGTAAGTAGTTTTGTGTGATATCTTTGGAAAGTACAGCTCTAATAAGAAATTTACAAATATTAAACTGGGTGATAATTTTAGGATCTGTCAATTAGACAGTTTCTTTAGTATTACCCATCAGAGATCTGCTGAGCAGTAATGTAGCAAAATTTTATTTGCACTGGACTGGGATAGTGATTCCAAATGATAGTAAGGAATGTGACATATTTCCTCCCCAGTTCACTCTGTTTTGGGCTTCCTGTGATATCAAGAAACCCATTAACACTAATAGGCTGTTATAAGTTGTAAAATTCAGTTTCAGAGTTGTGCTATCTAAAGGATTAGTGTAAGATCCACAGTGCTCCTGGCCAAAAACATTCTAATGCAAGATATGTGGCAATTAACATACATGTAGATAATTTCCGTGTGGGTGTTTAAATAAGTAAATAAATT
Source organism: Palaemon carinicauda (assembly GCF_036898095.1). Classification (NCBI taxonomy): domain Eukaryota; kingdom Metazoa; phylum Arthropoda; class Malacostraca; order Decapoda; family Palaemonidae; genus Palaemon; species Palaemon carinicauda. The sequence goes on from NC_090745.1 coordinate 17,366,621, forward strand.
ATTGGAATATGTAAAAATAACAGACTTGCCAAGGGTAGAAAGGACAGTAATCATATGGTGGTAAATTACA
>NC_090745.1:17376690-17391690 GCF_036898095.1 Palaemon carinicauda
TTGAGGAATCGATACCTGATGAGGGGGAATGGTTCCTTCCAGGGTCTCCGGGACGACGATGACCTCCAGTATGCGAGAGAGGGCGGGTCCTGGATCGGGCCTTGAAGGTCGCTAATCTAAAGGACGGAGAGTAACACTAATTACCAATAACGCTTCATTATCATAATGCCTTTGACCTACCACTTCTCCTGGCCGTCTTGTCTTGGAGAGAGAGAGAGAGAGAGAGAGAGAGAGAGAGAGAGAGAGAGAGAGAGAGAGAGAGAGAGAGAGAGAGAGAGAGGGGGGGGGGGATGGGGTATGTAGTCTTCGTACTTTTAATAGATAATGGCCAAATACCAATTTGTGAGTTATGTCAACAAATTATCAGTCCTGCGTGAAATTATTACTTTTAAGGCATTGACAAAATAAATCTACTTTGATACCACTAATAGTCTCATTTGATTTAGTAAACAAATGCATGTTACTTATCGTTAATTCTCAGCATCTTCCCTATGTAATAAAGAGCAAGTGTCTGGGTATATATATATATATATATATATATATATATATATATATATATATACATAATATATATATATATGTATATATATATATATATATATATATATATATATATATATATATATATATATATATATACCCAGACACTTGCTCTTCTGAGCGGCAACCACTCAGAAACGACAATCAGCCACAAATTGCCCAAACTGCCGTGTGGTAGTTCGGAAAGGGGGAGGGGTGGGGAGGGTTGAAACTGTGTGTGCGTGAGTGTGTGCTTATTAATCTAAATATTTAAGTGTCATTTTTGACGGATCGTGTACACTAATTAAAAAAGAAAGAGGAACCATATATATTTTCTGTTCATCATCAGAGATATTACGTAAGTCTGTGTTATTTATAACAATGTTTTTCTTGAACAGGTTTCATAATAGTCCTTTGTTCCCTTGGCACCGGGATAACCCATTAGCTCTCCATCTTTCTTAAGCTGAATGAACATCGAGGGGTGATAACGATGTCCGGTCATCAGTTAACGTGTTTGTCGACGTCAATTGCCTGCCACTCTTTCCTCTAGTTAATAACACTGTAATTGCTACCACCTGTCCAACAGGTATCACCTCTTATCTTTTATACTTTCGTACTCTCTTTTTATTGTCTTTTATACCTTCACTGACTCAGAGGTGGATGGCGGCTTCAATTTCCAGTTGTAGGTGACGGTGACTTTTACGTTTATTTAATCAGGTATTATCTAAAGAAAATAGATGTTTGAATGCTAATTCGTTAACAAAGTAAATGCTGTTGACACTGGCTAAGAAAATAAGGCAAGTGCTTTTCCCCTCCAGGAGAAAATTAAATGGGGTGCCAATCAAAATGTTTTTCCAGAGTGCTTGGAAGAACAGGTCACTCATTAAAGTCTTGTTTTTCCTGGTGAAAATATTCGGCGGATTCCCTTACCAATGGGAAAACAAAAAGTACCTCTCCAAACTGAGGAGATCTAAAGTGACTACTATCTGGTCTTTCTTCTTCTTGATCTCACTTTTGACCTTCTGCCTGACGAGTATCGTACAAGCACCGAGGAGCAACGAGGGACTTACGGCAGTCATTACTGGGTACATACTTAGCTATGGCACTTACGGCACCATGCTCCTGTTCTTCCCTTGTTTCGTCCTACGGAGCTTCCGTCTGGCGGACGCCGTCAACATGGTCATGGAGAATCGCGTCCTTATCACGAGAAGAATCCTGACGGGAGAAGACAAACCTCAGATCCTGTATATAACAGGAACAGTCGTCGCCCTTGTCTTCATCAACTACACCGCCATCAAGGTTAGCTTGGAGAACACTAGAGTCGCTTATTATGCAACTTCTAGCTTGTGTGACTTCATTAATGAGGCGGTGGTGATGACAGCAAGTCTCTTGCTTTACTCTCTGGTGAAGGTTTTGAGTCTCGAGGGTTTGGAAGTTGTGGAATCCCTCCACGAGAAGTTCGAAGGGAAAGAGATGACCACGGAGGAGGAACATGGGTGCTACAGCGAGTGCCACGTGTCATCCATAAGTCAGGGGATATCAAATGAGTGTTCTACAGTGTCACACACCTGTATTTTTCCTGTAAGATATTTGTCTGTTATTAATATTAGCTATCCAATAAAACTTATTACAGTGACAATTACAATTTGAAGGTTACAGTTAACTCTCTCTCACTTAGTTGTTTAGATTCATTCGGAAACATTTCCTCAAATAATTTTTGTTACTAATCAATGCATTGTTTTAGGATGGAGAAATACAAGTCATCATATGATACATTTAAACATAGTGAAATCAATTAGCATTTGCATTTTTAATGATATGGCATTTCTCTAAATATAACAGCATTTCTTAAAGAAAAACTTGTACACCGATCCCTGATCAAATTCAAAATGTCTATCCTTACCAATATGATCTAAAATACTAATACAAGTTTCTAATTAATAATTTCTAATTTGTCGTGTACCTCTTTTTCTGAAGCCTTCCGTTCACAGAAAGAATGGAAGCTTCACTTTCCCATCTCACATCCTGTCTTCTATGATATCGGATTCAACTCCCTCTTATGTTTGATCATCCTCTCACTTGTTTCTAACCTTCTATATTTTCTGCAACAAAGTTATTCGTCTTATTTTCTGAATCTTTTCCTTGTTGTTCCTTTACTTCCTTTTACTGAATGAATAACAGAATTTAAAGTATAACAAGTATAAAGAGCAATCAGATATTTCAGACCTCCGCCAATGAAGATTGTCAGTATTTTGCTCAAGTCTACGGTCCAAGCATTCCCTCTTTCATATGTTGACCGTGAATAAATCTACGGTAAAATAAAAATCCTGGATCCGGATGGGATCTAGATCTCAGTCAAAATCTAAACAACTCATATGTTAGCTCATTTCTGTCATATCTTAAAATATTAATAAAAAATCATCTGTAACTTTTTAAGTTAGGCTGGTGACAAACAAACAAACAGACAGAGGTAAAAACATAACCTCCTTGGTAGAGGTAAATATTTTAGCATGATTTCAATCGATCAGTTTGACATTAAAATACCCCTTTTATATCATTCCTCATAGAGCATGTATTCCAATCAGTGTTCCAGAGGCTACCACAAGAAACCATCGGAGAAACCCACAGTGAGCGACCGAGATTATTGCAAGGAGGTCTCGCATCGTCTTATGGTCCTCGATGAAATCCTCCTGAAGGTGATGGACTACATGGGGCCCCTGGTGGCTCTAATCTTCTTCAGTTGTTTCCTAAATGTGACCACGATGTTGTACCAAGCGATCGTCAATATGAAAACCTATTACGTTGCTTACATCGCCCTCAAGATTCTGTGTGTGATCAACATCGCCTGTATTCCTGATTCTCTGTGGTGGAAGGTAAGTGTCCCATCAAATATAAGGAAAGGTTACTATATAAATTTATGCCATAATGCACATCACTAGGGCCTGCGAGGCCATTCAGAGCTTATGTGCAGTTGGACATAGGAATTACTGGCACACTTCGTTCCGGGGAAATAAACCCTGTCACACCCTTACCGTGTAGCGAGATCTTACATTTATTCCCCGCACCGCATCTGTCATCTCTCCCTACTACATCTATTTGGTTACTCTTCATGCACTAAGGGTGTGATAGGGTGCATTTCCTCGGAGTGAGGTGTACCAGGAATTCCTGTGTCCAACTGTACAATTGGGGAAAACGCCACAGTAGTAGTGTGAATTAACGTTTAGAGGTCTTGAAGGTCTCTCATGAGCGACGGAGACAAGGAATAGTACAATGCTCTAGATACCGACCATAAATACCTAAGATCAATGCCCAAGCCACCTCCCCCCCTCAGCTAGGACCAAGGAGGGCCAGGTAATGGCCGCTGATGCTTCAGCAGGTAGACTTTGCACCCCCAAAACAACCATCCCTAGCTCACAGGGACGATGACGTTGTGAACGATAGTGAAAACATTTGAAGATCTGCGAGTCTATCCACCAGGTTGCCACAGCTCCAAGCTAGAGGAAATAAAACAGGAGCCTAAATGTAGATGATGGCTAAACATCAAATATCATATCACTAAAAGTACTTAGTCTTTGCAAAGGAAAGCAATACCTTTACTACTAACAATATACAGTCAGCATATTCCTTAGTTTTTCTTTTATATTTTTAGTGGAAGATGAACATGAAATTCTCTACTTTTGACCATTTCAGTTACGCACACGAAAAATGCAGGATATATCAATATCTGGGTGTATATTGAGTTTCATGCGAATATCATAGTGAAATTATAAAGACTTCCTTACTTGCCAGTCTCTTGCAAGATATAGAAAGTATACCAGTAAGAAGATAAAGGGATATCACGTATCCAATTCACGTGCTTTAATAATTACGGTCGGAACTATCATTGTTTTTAATATTGTTCGAAAGATAAATTAAGATATATTATGCAACTTGATTCCTGTTCTCAGCTCACTTATCATGGCAAGACGCTGTTTGAAATAAATGCGTTAACTGAAAAATTTTTGAGATCTAGTATAATTTCACGATATTATTCAAACTTTTTTTTTCTTATCAAGTTTTACCCATATTCTGCTAGTAGGTGTACTAAATCTTTTAAAAAAAAAAAAAAAAAAAAAAAAAAAAAAAAAAAAAAAAAAAAAAAAAAAAAAAAAAAAACTTCCTTATTCTGAAAAAATATACTACTGTGTCTAATTTTGTTTGTCGATTTTCTTCTTTACTCAGGTTCTTATCTTTTCTATCGATTTATTTCAGCGTGAATTCTGCCTTCGACAAGTCCGTCGTATGCTTAATGCATCAAATCTCTCAAGCTCAAGGGAAGTAAGTGCTGGACGAGGTTTCATTGCTTTTGTAAAAACATTTTCAGGATTTCTATTTCATAAAGTAAACTATAATGCAGCTATAGTTCTGCTTTCTCATTACTGACACCTGCTAAAATGGCAAGAAATCAAGTTTTAAAAAAATGAGTCTTTTGAAAGTACCTATAACATATCTAGGAATGTAATGAAGAAATGTTTGAAAAATCGGACAACACAAAACAATCATTGGTATATTTATTAGACGTCTTGATTTAAGGGTCTTGTAAAACATAAGAATCCTTGAGTAACTCCATGATTCTATGTTTGGAGATCTTGACGGAAGCATCAACATTATCAACGCCACCAATGAGGTGGAAGCAATTTTCATATTGTACAAGTCATTTTTTTTTCTTTTTTTACCTCAAATGAGTAATTCTTCCAGGCTGGTTTGACTGATGTCGAGAAAGCCCTGCTGAACTGCCCAGAATTTCAAATTTGTCACCTGTTCACCCTAAACAGAGGAGTCATTATACCGGTTAGTGTTCAATGGGCATTGCTATCTTTCCTTATTTTATAATTAGCGATTTAGGCTGACTTTTTTTTTTTTTTTTAATGTACCAATGATCTTGGCTAATGTCTCATTCCTTTTTATACTTGTTTATTCTTAATGTCCAGTGATTCAGGTAGACATTTTTTTTTCAGACTGATATCTCCTTTTCAAGTCTAAAGATTGAGGCTTATATCTCATCTTTTTCTGTCCAGAGGTTCACACTGATATCTCTTTTCATATGCCCAGACTATTCAGGCTTATATCTATTTCTTTTTTATGTCCAAAGATTCAGCCTGATATCATTTTCATGTCCAGAGATTCAGGCTTATATCTTTCTTTTTAAAATCCAGTGATCAAGCTGACATCACTTCTTTTTCTGTCCAGTGATTCAGGCTGATATCTCTTTTTATGTTCAGATTCAGGCTGATCTCTTTCTATTTTTTTTTTGGGGGGGGGGGAACTAGCGACTAACACTGATATCTTTCTTTTTCAAATTCATTGATTAAGATATCTCTTTATCTTTCTCTTTCTTTATGTCCAGTGATTCAAAAAGATATCTCTGTTTTGTATTCAGGCTGATATATATATCTTTTATGTATTCTAGCTGATATAGCTTTTCTTTTTTATGTAAAGCTAACATCCCTCTCCTTTAAGGCCTTTATCACTTTCTTTTTTATATTCAGAGATTCAGGCTTATCTCAATCCTTTTTTGTCCTGATATATTTTTCCTTAAGGATTAAGGCTGATACATTTCTTGTTTAAAACCAGTGATCAACCTGATATCGCGTTCTTTTTCTATGTGCAGTGATTCCGACTTATACCTCTTTCATTTCCAAGTTCACTGATTCAGGCTGATAACTTTTTTATGTCTAGTGACTCAAGCTGTTATCTTTTTTTATGTTCACTGATTCAGGGCAGTATATTTTTCTTTTTTTTATGTCCAATAATTCAGGCTGATATCTCTTTTTCTTTTTATATCCCGTGATTCAGCCAGATATTTCTTTCTTTTTTATTGTTAGAGATGCAGACTGATATCTTTCTTTTTATGCACAGTGATTCAGGCTGAAATATTCTCTATTTTATTTCAAGTGATATAGGCTATTGCCTTTTTTCTATCCTGTGATTCAGACTGACTCCTTTTTCTTATATATCCAGGGATTCAGGATAACATTCTATATTTTATTATTTCCAATGATTCAGGTTGTCATCTCTTTCTTTTCTGTGTCCACTGATTCCAGCTCATATGCCATTCTTCTTTTATATCCAGTGATTCAGGATGACATATCTTTGTTATTTATGTCTAATGAGTCATGCTGATAAATGTACATGTAAAAAGGCGTTCTTTAAATTCAGCCAGATTAAACTATATTTTTGTTTTGTTTTCTGGAATTATGTATAAAGTTCCCTTGCTTGAAAATAAACTAAGGCATATTATTCTATCTGCTTCCCAGTTGGCTCCCTTGGGCTTGCAGCATCCTGCTTTTCAAACTAGGGTTCTAGCTCAATTAGTAATAAAAAAAAAAAATAATAATAATAATAACAATCGACCACATGTGTACTTCATTATTTGTTTATCCACCATATAATTTTTCTCTTCTCATTATTTGGTGATTTTTTTTGTTCGAAGTCGTTAAAAAGCACAAGTTTTCTATTTCTTTCGAATAATTATCCATTTTTTTTTTTTAGTTATAAGTTGATTCTATTTATGTAAATCTCCAACGCATAACGGCTACCTAAAAAACAATAGCTCCATTTTTTTTATCCTTTTATATTTTCTCTCGTACCTCCATTAACCCCGGGTTGCTGAATTAGTAATTTTTATTAAAATTCTAAGGCCATGGGCTAATATTATTAATACCTATAGTCAATTCATTTTACTGAGGCAGATTTACACCGACTCGCAGGGGTGCCCTTTTAGCTCGGAAAAGTTTCCTGCTCGCTGATTGGTTGGACAAGATAATTCTAACCAATCAGATAGCAGGAAACTTTTCCGAGCTAAAAGGGCACAGCTGCGAGTCGGTGCAAATGCGTCTCATTAAAAAAAATTGAGTATAGTTGGTCTTTTCATACCCAAGTAAAGAACACTTTCTTATGTTTAAGGAATATTTGAAATGACATTTCACTTCCAGGAATTACTGTAAGAGATGGAAGCTAGCACATAAAAAATAATGGCTCTGCGCCAATATGAAATGGGAATGATCGACTGACTCTTTTGAGCTTTTAGGGGAAATAGTTGGAATCTATTAAACACTTCAAGTACCTAAATATCTCTTATCTCTATATAATAAAGAGCAAGTGCCTAGTTTATATATATATATATATATATATATATATATATATATATATATATATATATATATATATATGTATATACAATATGATGGTGGCTCCCGAGTCTGGGCACCAAAATAATTTATACAGTGATGGCTACCTGGTTTGGGCACCAAAAAGTATTATACTTTTTATACTATGGCTCGTGTCTGGGAACCAAACATATAATACTATATATAATACGACTGGCAAGTTAATCAACCTCTCAAATTCCAAACTCACTTGTTTGATTTTACATTAAAACTGTTACACTTTCAAATGTTCATACACGAATTCTGAGACCGTTAAATAACTCCCAGACAGCAATATATAAAACACTGAATATCCAAAGGTCTCTTAACTACACTCAAAACTAAACTGGGTAATTACTAATACTAATAAACTTATTACAGTTCATTAACAAGATACGAGCGTAACTATTCTAAACAATGGTGATTGGAATAATACATTCTTTACAAAAATAAATATATTCTATATAAATTACAACACTTTGAAAAGAATTTACGTAATAACAAAACAAATCACTCGAAATATTAAGACCGAGCAAAACTTAGATTAAGACAAAAATGTTACGATCTGAAAATTATGTAATGACTTGACTTTAAATGCTAAATTGGAATCCTTAAACTAAGAAAAAGAAATAACACTTACAAAAATTATACAATCACTTGTTTCACTTGAAATCAAATCTGAGTACAATATTTAAGTTTGACACTTAATGAAAAATAGATAACCAGATCATAATCCAAATACATAACATTCCTACAGAGACATTTACAAAAATTCTAAGAGAATTTTTATAAGTATTCACTACACACGATATATGCGGGGATACAAAATCACTTTGGAGAGGACACACTATAGGTATTGAACACTTTTAAAACAATACTTTGAGCTGCGTGCGTGAGTGAGAGAGAGGGGAGATGGCAAACTTAAGGCTGAAAATCTCTATCTGATTATCTAACCCTGGTGTCACTTTTATATATGAAACCTAGCTACTTCCAGAAACTTCCCAGAGATCTAGGAAGCGTGGAGGCTGGAAAAAGTGTCAGTTACCAACTATCGCTCTATCGAACATGTACTCACGCCACGCCAGACGGCTCTCTCAGTCAGCTAGCTCCGCCCACCCTTTGTCCCCGAAATGAAAAAAGATAACATCCTATCACTAGATTTTTTGCGAATTTTCCAAAGCACATGCTACACTGCGTATTCTCTAACAAACATGACGCAATACCCCATAAAATATAAAAGAACATTACATAAGCCCTTGTTCATACTTCATATGGTCATATAACACTCAAACAGTTATGTAAGACTTTGTAACAAAAATATGTGAAGTAAAAAAGTTAATTCTTAAAAATAACATAAATTTACATATAGAATTGAATAAAGAATACAATAAAATTAACGACGAAAGTCTCACGTAATTTACATAATATACTTACGTCTACAAGAGAGGAGCTCATTTTACGGGCTGGCTATTCATATCTTTAATGCATACATGAAATATAAATAAAATCATTATTAAACTACTGCATTTACTCTACACTAGACCAGGTTTGTAATAATATATATATATATATATATATATATATATATATATGTGTGTGTGTGTGTGTGTGTGTATGTGTGTGTGTGTATTCCGGTCATACTCAGCTATCCCCGTCCTCGGTTAGGGGGGAGAGGGAGTAGTTATACCCTACTGGGAAGGGTGTGCGTGGGTTTGCTTATCTATCTAAACATTTAGCTGTCATTTCTGACAGAATGCATACACTAGTTCAGGATATTTATCAATAAATTTTCCCTTAATTTTCGAAAGGAGTTCCAAAATTTCAACAAATGCTGTAGGATACACACACACGCAGTCAGATGAATTATATATATATGATTCCTCCTTACGGATTATAGCAAATTCCACACCATCTCTTTAACTCTGAACTATTCGTAAATAGTTCAACAGGATATCTATGAACAGCATTGTGTTCGAGAAATATACAATTGACCTATTTTATATAAGCTTTATCTTGGAGAAAAGTTTTGGCCATAAATTTTTTTTAGCATGATCTAGGGATTGATATATTGATAGTTAACATCTTGATTTAGATGTCGGTAACTTGCTAATTCAATCTAGTTTGAAAAGGTTTCGATGATCTTAGCCCACTTCTCTGTTTCTTATAAGACATCGAAGGAATGCTACACATCAATAGATTTAATTTTAACGAAGTGATTATTCACATAAATGATCTCAACAAGCAAGGTCTAAAGGCTCTAGGCCATTATCTAAGGTCCGTATTAGGTTCAGCATTTGGAAATTCCAATTTAGGTTTAAGTGCAGAATTTATTTTGATAGCCATTTTCAACCTGGGAACTATATGGCAAATCACATAACCTCAATAACGACTTTATCTGCTCACCAACAATGACCAAAAACAGCAATTACAATATTTTGATAATATGTTTTAGAGTTAAAATTTGTATCCTTCCAGTACATTTACCTTTAGTAAACTGAAGGCGACAGTCTAGTCTTGGATGTTGACAATTTAAAACCACATACTGATGACATTGATTAACTTCTACAAAATGATTACAGGCTCATGTGACGTCATAGCTAGTGTGATAGACTGCCAAATGATCAACAAAGAGTTAGCTCTTTAAAGGGGAAGAAACTGTCTCTACAATGCTGTTAATTGTTAAAACGTGTAACTCTTAAGGTTAGAATCTAGTTACACTAAATCCTTTGAGTTACTATGGTATCAGCTTACAATGTTTTGTTGTTACAATGCATCTCCCATGAAGCATTAAGAAATTTTTTTTCAACTTCCGATGTTTGTGTCATTGATACAAATGGGTGGACTAGTAAGTGCGGCAGAATAATATATCTTTTTTGGTGGTATAAGAAAATGGAGTAACGCAGTGCCTGAGAGAAGAAAGCAGTGTATGAGTGTTGTTCTGACTCAATCAGTTTAATGATATAAAGGTCACTTGTGAATGGAAGAGACAAGTGATAGGACAATGGTCTAGAGACTGACCATGCATACATATGATAAGAGACCTAGCCCTTCTTCACCTGAGCTATGACCAGGCAATGACAACCGATCACTCAGCAGGCAGACCTATATGCTCCCCCATACTCCCCACCCCTGGCTCACAAGAACAGTGAGGTTGCAGACACTACTGATAGTTATCGAGAATGAGTGGGATTCAAACTTCCAACCAATGAAATGCAAGTCGGAGATGTTTCTAATTGGCGACTACAAACTTAGGTAAGCCATTCTGGATTCACTTTTGGCTTGTCAACATAGTTTCTAAGTGTAAGGCAGATAATGATGGCAGTACATCAAAGACAAGGAAAATATCAGACTAAAAGTGAAACTGTATATTGTAAAACAGGCAGACAAGGGAAAAATGTCAACAAACATTGGCCATGTAATCCAACTTAGTTGTTCGACTGTCACAACAATCATCAAGGATAAATATCGTATCCTTGAGGATGTGAAGGGGTTTGCTCTTGTGAAATCGACAGTCATTAAAAAGCAGTAAATAAATTTTTAGTTCTTTGGGTGGTAATTCAGGATAAAGCATAAAGATCGCTTGAGAGACAGAAAAGAGAAACAGGGGAAGGGAGTGAAAGGGAACCGTTTGTGGCCAATAAGGGGTTGGTACTTATGGTTTTGGAAGTGTGCATTTATCATAGCATTAAAAACCAAGGTGAAGCTGCTAGTGGTGAGGAGAAAGCAGCAAGTGGGTATCCTCATCTCATGGCTGAGATAATGAAGGACGGGGGGGGGGGGGGTTACCTTGCCGAACAGGTTTTTAATGTGGATAAGACAGGTTTATTTTGCTTATGGCGAATCATACCTATGTTGGAAAGAAGACTTCACCAGGACATCAATGTGGCTAAGAGAGACTGACTTTGGGGCTAATGATGTGACTAGAAGCTGAAGCCGCTGCTGGTATATTAGGCTAAGAATCCAAGATTACTCAAGGGCAATTAAAAGAGACACCGCCTGTCATCTGGAGAACCAATAAGATGTCTTGGGTGACACGCCATGTTTTCAAAGAATTATCCACTTTTTTTTTGTGCCAGAGGTGGAACAGTACAATGCTTCTGATTATTTGCTGCTTAAGATATTGGTAGTGATGGTTAACGCTGCTGGTCACCCAGGTCTTTTAACAACTTTAATGCAGATATCAAGGCATACTACCTTATAAGAACTTTTTCGATGGTCTTAGATGCAACTGAAAGCAAGGACATTACTCCCAAGGAATTTTGGAAGTCCTACAATATTCTCTCTGTTGTAAAGAACATTGCTTATGATTGGGTTGAAGTGAAGCAGACAAACTTGAATGGTGTGTGTAAAAAACTTCCCCCAGAAAGAGAATGATTTCCATGGATTTGAGGAGAGAACTGATTCTATCCGCGAGAGGGTTTTTGTACAGAGTAACCAATTTTATTTGGAGGTAGGAGTTGATAATGTCACAGAGCTACTGGTATCTCACGGAGAGGAGTTATCCGCTGAGGGCATTCAACTTAAAAAAAAAGTAGATAATCAAATAGAATGAGGACATTCTAACCCCAGAGCCCAAGAGATTTATAGCCAAGAACATGGAAAAATGTATTGCATTGATAGAGTAAATATTGGCAAGGTTTGAAGAAGTGTACATGTCCCGACTACAAGGGAAAGCTTCTCCAAGAAGGTAGAGAGGCTTGCAAACAATCCTGTACCCTCTACCTCAGCTGCTTCTTTACTTCCTCCAGTCTCTAAAGTAACTTCTGCAGGTTCTCCAGTCTATCCTGACCCAGTAGTATCTCCAGCGCCCTCTGCAGGTTCTCCAGAATCATATGCCACAATATCTAAAGCAAATTCTGTAGGTTCTCCAAACTCACCTACCACAGTATTTTTAGAACCTTCGGCAAGTTTTCGTTCCTCTCCAGTTTCCTTCTCCCGGTAAATCTGTCTTTCCAACCCCTCACAAATCCATTTTCATTGTGCAAGCCAATCATAGGAGTAAATGTAAGAAATTTTACTTTTTTTTTTTTTGGGGGGGGGGGGTTTCTTTGCGTCATTCTATAGTATGTGCTCCATAATCTTTCTCGTCATAATTATGTTTCCATGTCATATGGTATGTTTTTATGTCCTAGATTATGGGTTTACTAGTATAGTAGCATTGGGGAGTGACTTTAGTGCTTATAGTACTGTGTTTAGTTGTGTTCCAATTTGTATTAAATTTTGAGTCATATCACGTTGTAGGAACGGATTTCGTTCTTAAACCAAGGACCTACTGTATATAAATACCTCCTGATTCGAAGGAAAAGACCTAGGTAGTGTATATTCTATGTTTATCTTTATGAGCCTATCTTAAAAACAAGAATATATCAATCTAATCCTGTAACTACAATTCCCCTTTTATATAGTTTTTGGATTATGCCAAATTGCCAGGTAGTGTGTAGGCTTTCTCAAGAACAAAAAAATCTCCAGTGTTTTGACATTATTTAGGAAAGTCTTGCTGAAATTAGTTGGATAAACCTAGAAATATAACTAAAGTATATTGACTCATTGAAAACCATTTTCTTTATTATCTTACAAATACGACTGGTTAGAACATTTGGCCAGTAATTAGTGCCTTCAGAGACATCTTAGCTGTAATAATGCCAATATTTTAGCTCTTGGGTAGTCGATCCATACCTGTTTCCCATGTATTATTCCTGATTTTAAAAAGAAGATGGCATTTTCTGGGAGATAATTTACCATTTCATATGATCTTGTGTCTTCCCAAGAGAGCAGCCTTGGGTAAAGACAGAGCATCTCGGAATTTTGTAAGGAAAAACTTTACATCACATCTCTCCTTGCCTCTAGACCTACAGCTTAAGGAAACCCAAGACTAAAAACTTACTGTGAAACTAAGAAAAATAAACAACTGAGCTCAAGATACTTGAAAAGTGTTGGCCTACTTTCTTGGCAACCTCAGAATGATTGCCAACAACAGAATCATTCATTTTTTAAATGTATGAAGGTTAATAGATAAATTCACCACTAAGTTTTTAATCTCTCCCGCTAGGTTCTTAAAAATGATTCTATTCTATGAATGTAGCACAGCCACGAGTCTCTTATATTTCTTAAAATACGTTCGCTATTTGGTAAAGGCATATTTATGTTTCGTTCTGTTTTGAGAAGGGCCAATATTTTCCCATACTCAGTAGCAGTTTCTAATAACCTTTCTTAAAACACTTAGGTATTGTTTTACCATGGAACTGATGGTCTGGAGGTCTCCCTTTAGCTTTTGGTATAACATCATTAACATTTTTTAAGGTTAGTTAAGTAAAAATGAATATCATAGGCTTCAATATGAAAGCTAAAAGATTTAAATTTACTGTATATGGTAACAGATTGAATTTGATTCAATCTTCCAAGTGGATATTATATGAGCAACTAAAATGAGGACACGGAATGATCCAAGTCAAGTCAACCCTAAAGAAAAATTCCACTAACCATCCAGGAAATCCTTGTTAACAATAATATGGTCTTGAGATCACACAGAACATCTATCCTAAAAAGGCAAAAGAGACAAGCCAGACAAGAAATTCCTACAGCCTTGCGATCTCGTCTGACGCGTACAGCATGTAGCTTAGTATGCAGGTCTAGGATTAGCCTAATGAGTCATACCAATAGGAGCAGCACCACATCTAAGAACTCATAATATATTGAGGAACTAAAATCGGATGTAGTCATCAGCTACGAAAAACTACTATGAGGGAGTATATAAAGGTCTAAGTACTTTTAATACTTTGTTTTTAGCAAAATTTTTAGACATGGAGAGCCATAGGGAATTTTCAACCCACTCCGATGCCATTTACATCAAACTGACCTGAATAAAACTTAAAATGATTATAAACATTTTATAGAAAAATAGAAGAAATCTAATGAACCATGAAAAAGACCAAAGTAATAATGAGAGATAAAATAAGAGTCGAGAGACTTTGGTGCCGAAATTAGAGAGAATAGATTATTATTAAATCATGGGGATGGTCGAGCGGAATTTCTTTAAAAGCCAGGTTATTTCATCATAATAGAAGCCCAGCATTTTCCAGTCTTAATAAATACATTCATATGAAAACTGATGTACAGTTGGACACAGGAATTCCTGGTACAGCTCACTCTGAGCCACACCCTTACTGTGCGGTGAGCTCCTGTGTTTAGCCCAGCCTACCACCTCTGCCATCTCTTCCTACACTAATTGTTTGGTTACTCGACGCGAAGAAAGGGTGTGACAGGGAATCCTGTGTCCAACTGTACCTCTACTATA
>NC_090745.1:17404190-17419190 GCF_036898095.1 Palaemon carinicauda
GAATTATTATCAAGTGTTTACTATTTTTAACGCACTCAAGGGTTTTCCAATACCTTCAACATATCAACCTTTCTATTTAATTAAATATCAACCAACTCTTGACAGCTAATTGAGTATACAATAATCTTTTTATTGGCATAAGTTTCTCTTTATAGTTTATAAATGAAAAAGCCATTTTAACGTTACTGTTCTTCAAATATCTTACATCAGTTGTTCATTACTTCTCTTACAGTTCATTTATTTCTTTACTTTCTTTCTTCATTGGGTTTATTTTTCCCTGTTGAAGCCTTTGGGCTTATGGCATCCTGCTTTCACAACTAGGGTTATAGCTTAGCTAATAATAATAATAATAATAATAATAATAATAATAATAATAATCGCACACTTTGAAATGTGAGATAGCGAACACAAACAAGGGTAACCCTGAACAATGGAAAAATGTCATTAGTATCAAAGCAAAAAATTCTACCTCTAATTCAATATCATCAGGCTAATTCTACGTACAAATATGAAGGGAGGCATTGATGCAACTATCTACAGTATCTATTGACTAAAATCATTACATCTAATGAAGTGACTTAAATGTTATTAAGGGCATTATTTGGTGTGACGTCCAATACTTTACATTAGAATGACATCTCTCTCTCTCTCTCTCTCTCTCTCTCTCTCTCTCTCTCTCTCCTATTTGGTCGTCGTTAGTTCTATATATTGTAAAGAAATATGCAATATTTCTTTGCAAAATTATTACTAGAGACAATTCTTAATGACATTCTCTACGAGATGTTTCTCTTATCTTATCTTTCTTAACCTATTATTATTACAAGTTATGTTCCAAACACCACTCTATGGTTTAGGACTGACACTGGCTTTCGGCAAGTTTCCTAAGCCTAAGTTAGGATTGGTAGATAACTCCATGAAGAATCAAATGGAAAGTCGAAGCTATTCATAAAACACAAGGAAGCTTGATGGATTGTTAGAGAATATGGATAAACATTTCTATAAAAGAACAGTATTTTCTTGATTTCCTAAAGTATGACGTAATCACACTCTCATTAAATTTCTATCGTTTTCAGGCTCCCGTGTCTTATCAACTTTCCCAAGTTTATGCGTCTGAAAAGTTAATTTTTATTCACTTATTATATACCTTACTACCATTTTCCTTTCATATAAGCTTCACTTAGTCATGTATCTGATGTGATTCTTGGTGCAGGCTTTTCAAAATCTTCTCTAGTGTTTAAAACTAATTTGGATAAGATTCTACTTCCATTACTGCGTACGAACACCGACGGAAAAAAAAAATGTGCACCAGTCCTATATAACGCAAGAATCAAATAACTGAGGATTAAGGTTTCACGAGGATCGGCAGTAACAGGTTCCCATCATCTTCAAGTTCCCATCTTCTTCAGGTTCCCATCATCTTTTTGTTCCCATCGTATTCATGTTCCCATCATCTTCAGGGTCCAATCGTCTTCGGGTTCCCATCATTTTCAGGGTCCCTCGTCTTCAAGTTCCCATCATTTTCAGGGTCACTCGTCTTCAGGTTCCCATCACCTTCTGGTTCCCATCGTCTCCGGGTTCCCATCATCTTCAGGGTCCCTTGTCTTCAGGTTCCCATGATTCTGAGGTTCCCTTCAACTTCAGGTTGCCATCGTCTTCAGGGTCCCATTGGCTTCAGGATTCCATCGTCTTCAGATTCCCATCATCTTCAGGTTCCTAAGATCACTAAGTTCCCATCGTCTTCAGGTTTCCATCGTCTTCCAATTTCTATCATCTTCAGGTTACCATCGTCTCCAGGTTCCCATCGTCTCCGGGTTCCCATCATCTTCAGGGTCCCTCATCTTCAGGTTCCCATGATTCTGAGGTTCCCTTCAACTTCAGGTTACCATCGCCTTCAGGATCCCATTGGCTTCAGGATTCCATCGTCTTCAGATTCCCATCATCTTCAGGTTCCTAAGAGCACTAAGTTCCCATCGTCTTCGGGTTTCCATCGTCTTCCAATTTTTATCATCCTCAGGTTACCATCGTCTCCAGGTTCCCATCGTCTCCATTTTCCAATCATCTTCAGGTTACCATCGTCTCCAGGTTCCCATCGTCTCCATTTTCCAATCATCTTCAGGTTACCATCGTCTCCAGGTTCCCATCGTCTCCATTTTCCAATCATCTTCAGGTTACCATCGTCTCTTGGTTCCCATCATCTTCAGGGTTCCATTGTCTTCAGATTCCTATCATCATCAAGTTCCCATTATCTTTAAGTTCCCATCGTCTTCAGGTCCCGATCATCTTCAGGTTCCAATCGTCTTCAGGTTTCCATCGTCTTCCAGTTCCCATCATCTTCTGGTTCCCATCTTGCCCGGTGAAATTGCCGCGAAAATCCTTCCATTTGTGTTAGTCTTCTCTCTTCCAAAGCTGTACAGTACTCTCAGACACAGCTCGCCATTAATCGAATTCCCTACAGCTGTAACTTAATCTAAGAAATCCTTGCAGAAGTTGATGACCCGCCTGTAGAAGGAGGCCTGGTGCAAACCGGAGTCCCTGGCGACGTCGGGCTTGTCCGCCATGAATTCCATATCCTCTTCCCGGACGGAGTAACGACGCCTGTCGGGCAACACGCCGTGTTTACCCGTGAGCCAGTAGGTGTCCATAACACCACGGCCCTGCAGGAGTAAATGATAGAGGCCTTCAGGAACAGGAGTTTCTTGGTGGGATTTTAAAACGATGTTTAATGTAATTGGGTTCCCGCATTTGTACAAAAGTTTAAAACTTGGATTTGATAATCAACTTGGGGTCACTCTTAACTAACAGGCTACAGGTAAGTTGACTTAAGTTTTCCTGACCTTTATTAGAAATACAGTGTTTGCGGTGTGTTGGTTCAGTGTGTGTGTGTGTGTGTGTGTGTGTGTGTGTGTGTGTAATAGATGTACTAACCTACATTCCTTGTTATTGTGTGTGTGTGTGTGGTGATGGTGTATGTGTGTCTAATGGATGCACTAACCAATATACCTTGTTATTGAGTGTGTGTGTGTGTGTGTAATCGGATGCACTCATCTATACAGCCTGTTATTGTGTGTGTGTGTGTGTGTGTGTGTGTGTGTGTGTGTGCGCGTGTGGGGGGTGAGATGATGAAAGAGTAATGGCAAATGATCTAAAATGTTATTCCCAAGGCAAACTTTGAGGCTTCTCCCATCACAAAAACACAATACTAAGATCACATAAAAAGAATCTCTATTTTAGCTATCAAATAAAATGCTTATGTTGCCGTTCTCTTATATGAATTACTATCTTCAAAATTCATGTAAATAAATATAATGAAGGTACTACAATTAACTAGGCTTTAAGTTAAATCAGTCTTTCGTTGGGGCGAAAAGGAGAAATGTATTAATCAATATATATTAATAATACTATATGCACAAGGCGCTATTTTAAATAGCTAAGATAGGAGTAGAAGGAAAAATATAACCTTCTATTTAACTGGAATTTTTCTTAAATATTTCTACAAGTCCAAGTTATGGCTAGTTTTCTGGCGTTTTAATAAATTAATGAAAAACAGACCGTTCAAAAAATGTCTTGGTAAAAATAAAAAACACCACCTATCTCTTTCTCTTTATTAAAAAAAAAAGGAGAAGAAAAAAAAGTTGATTATTGAGATAAGCTTGGCACGTACGTCAAGTCGTTCATTTTTTCCCTGATGATTTAACCCACAAATCAAAAAATTATATATGAGTACTATGTCACAAGTGATAAAAAATCTAAATCTAAGCAAATTGAAAACCATAGAAAAACCTGTATCGCTCAACTTTACACTATATAACCAATCGATTATCTTGAGGCATAACATCATTTACAAGCACTTGAATTCATATAAATATTTACACAAAATTAAATCAACATAACAGAGGAGACTAGAGGACTTTTGTTATATAGCCTCGATGAAAACTACTTGTCAAGAGAACTTTCTTACTGCGTAAATGAAATTATTTCAATAAGATTTTTTTTTTTTTGTAAGCTGAATTTCATAGAAATTAATAAAGACACTGTCCGGAGAGTAATCAAACAGATAATTATAAGGAGAGATGGCTTCAGTGATCGGCAGGGCTACGAACAATAACTCTCCAGACAGTAAAGATGTGACAGGGTGCACTTCCCCAGAGTGTGGTGAGCCAGGAACTCCTGTGTCCAGCTGTACCATACAGGGTCCCACAGAATATGATTCCCAAAATTAAAGGAAAAAAGTAAAAAAGGATAAAAACTAAACGAGACATAACGAAGTTTCTACACCACCGCCCACATTCAACCACAATGCCCACACAAACGTTAAAATAAGAACTCGCAAAATATACATTAAAGAGCATATAAGAAAAATGTACCATACAGGCTCCCACAGAATAGGATCCTTTAAAGTAAAGAAAAAAGGAGTAAAACCGGTCGAAAATTAAACGTGACGTAACGAAGTTTCTAATCTTTCCCCCACATTCAACCACATTAACCACATAAAGGTTAAAATAAGAACTCGCAAAATACACATAATGGTTAAAATAAGAACTCACGAAATATACATAAACGTTGAAAGAAGAAATCGCAAAATACATAAATCGGTTAAAATAAAAACTCGCGAAAGACACATACAGGGTATAATAAGAACTTGCAAAATACACATAACAGTTGAAATAAGAACTCGTGAAATACACATAAAGGTTAAAATAAGAACTCACGAAATATACATAAACGTTGAAAGAAGAAATCGCAAAATACATATAACGGTTAAAATAAAAACTCGCGAAAGACACATACAGGGTATAATAAGAACTTGCAAAATACACATAACAGTTGAAATAAGAACTCGCGAAATACACATAAAGGTTAAAATAAGAACTCGCAAAATACACATGACGGTTGAAATAAGAACTCGAAAAATACACATAATGGTTAAAATAAGAAGTCGCAAAATACACATAAAGGTTAAAATAAGAACTCGCAAAATACACATAAAGGTTAAAATAAGAACTCGCAAAATACACATGACGGTTGAAATAAGAACTCGAAAAATACACATAATGGTTAAAATAAGAAGTCGCAAAATACACATAAAGGTTAAAATAAGAACTCGCAAAATACACATAGTGGTTAAAATAAGAACTCTCAAAATACACATAACGGTTGAAATAAGAACTCGCAAAATACACATAGTGGTTAGAATAAGAACTCTCAAAATACACATAAAGGTTAAAATAAGAACTCCCGAAATACACATAAAGGTTAAAATAAGAACTCGAAAAATACACATAATGGTTAAAATAAGAACTCGCAAAATACACATAATGGTTAAAATAAGAACTCGCAAAATACACATACAGGGTATAATAAGAACTCTCCAAATACACATAACAGTTGAAATAAGAACTCGCAAAATACACATAGAGGTTAAAATAAGAACTCGCAAAATACACATGACGGTTAAAATAAGAACTCGTAAAATACACATACTGGTTAAAATAAGAACTCGCAAAATAAACATAGTGGTTAAAATAAGAACTCTCAAAATACACATAACGGTTGAAATAAGAACTCGCAAAATACACATAGTGGTTAGAATAAGAACTCTCAAAATACACATAGTGGTTAAAATAAGAACTCTCAAAATACACATAATGGTTAAAATGAGAACTAGCAAGATACACATATAGGTTAAAATAAGAACTCACAAAATACACTTACAGGTTAAAATAAGAACTCGCAAATTATACACCAAGTAACAAAATGGGAAACCTCTCTGACCTTAATCTCGAGTTCTCCTCTGAGTTTCACGATAAATCCGCCGACTCTGTCGAGGCAGTCCTTGGTGTCTTGCGAGATGTGGATCTTGAAAGCTGTAAAAGAAACAAGATGAAAGTGTTCTTTAGGGTTTAGACTCGAACATGTGCAAAGCTGCTGCTTTTTACCTTAGATTACCTTAAAACTTTTTCCAATTTCTTTAAATTTTAAGCTAAGTAAATCCGAAGTTACCTTAGAATTACCTTGAAACCATGAAAATTACCTCAAACTAAGGTAATTACCTTTAAAGATTAAACCATGGACTGTTCTTAGACATTTAGAACTAATTATTAATTCGGGTTTAACTTATTTCTTGGAAGGATTGCGTCAAAGGGATTTTTTCCCACTGTTAATGAAGTTCTTATCCTTATTGCATAGTTCATCTCCCGCCCTGATGATGACATTTGTATTTATATTTGTAATGGCTGAATTGCACAATGTGGCCCAGCGATGGGGCCTGGGAGGCCATTTAGCGCACAGGTACACATGGAAATCTCAACTGTTGTATTATAAGATTATTATAAAATTAATATCAGAACAGGTTGGACAGCAGAGGTGGGAGAAAGAAAAAGGGAACGGAGGTATATCAGGAAGCTAAAATGTGCTTGCATTTGGGGTCGAATGGACACTGCAGAGATGACATTACCATAATACGTAAACATCATTAGGGAGAATTAATCTCATTCTTACGATTCTGAGAAACGATTTGAGACGCGAAGTTTCTTTGCATATCATTTGCAGAATTCTGTTTGGAAATCAACTATTCCTAATGTTGGGATTTAATTGAATAACCCCATGTCTCTCGAAGATTTTGACGATATATTCATCTCTTACTGACATGTTTTATACAAGTAGTTACTAATACATTTCTGTTTCTGAGTCACAATACCAGCAAAATTAATGATGATTATAATAATGTATTAGAAAATAAGAACGATAAAACTATTTTTAAAGTTATTACCATAAAAATGACAATGATTGGAAGTGGACTGTAATCTTTACACACACACACACACACACACACACACACACACACACACACACACACACACACATATATATATATATATATGTATATATATATATATATATATATATATATATGTATATATATATATATATATATATATATATATATATATATATATATATATATATATATATATATATATATACGCACAAGGTTTATATAAATGAGATCCAATTTCAAAAGGACGCAGCTTAATTACCAGTTTAAAAATGGCTTATCTGGTTTTACATGTATTGATTCAACTATTCAGATGCTGCAGCCAGATGAACCTTACACGAGCTGGAGAAGTTTTAAGTAACAAAAGATTGTTTATCAGTGAACTGTCGTGATAGATTATGGGGGACGCATTTCTCTCTTCGGTGCCAATTTCTTGAAGATCACGATGGGGGAAAGAAATGTTCTCCTTTACCATAAGAAAAAAAAATACCATAAAGATATTGTTTATATTTGACAAAATCTTTGATCTTAGAATTATAACCTCCACCTAGGTTATCAATGACATTAGTTTATTTATTTACCTGTGTGTTTGTCTGTGAGCAGGATTACGTCAAAACTAATGGTCGGATTTTCAACAAATTTTAACAATGGAAAGGTATTAGGCCTAAGTTCGGGAAGAACCTAATAAATTCTGTAGGTGCATCCGGATCAAGATCGTGATTCTGGTAATTATTGTTGTTGTTGTTGTTGTTGTTGTTGATGATGTTGTTATTATCATAGAGTAGATTCATTCACGGTCAATATATGGAAAAGGGGAAGCTTGGTCCATAGACATGAGTAAAATGTTGACAATCTTCATTGGCGGAGGTCTGAAATCTCTGATTGCTCTTCCTACTTGTTATACAATGTAATGCGAAATCTATTATCGAATAGGTGTTGAACCTGACCTTAGCACAGTGGCTCCTAACCTTTGTCATTTGTGGAACCCCTAGGATAATTTATCTCATCCCAAGGAACCCCAATATATATATATATATATATATATATATATATATATATATATATATATATATATGTGTGTATATATATATATATATATATATATATATATATATATATATATATATATATATATGTATATATATATATATATATATATATATATATATATATATATATATACATATATATATATATATATATATATATATATATATATATATATATATATTCGTTCTAATCCTACGATTTCTCAAGGTACGTCTAACGAAGTAAAAAATATATCAATGAATGGGTTGTGAATGGCTAGCTTAGCTCCAACATAAAAAATAAATAATTCGTTACATCGTCATAATATGTTTGAGAGAGGGTTCACGTGGCCTAGGTTCGTGCTCTTTAAGGGGAGGATAAATAGATCTTTGAGCAATGTTTCTTTAGTTATGGTAAGCAGCTCTTCTAGGAGAATAACACTTCAAAATAAAACAATTTTTCTCTAGTCTTGGGAGTGCCATAGCCTCTATACCTTGGTCTTCCACTGTCTTGGATTAGAGTTCTCTTGCTTGAGGGTACACTCAGCCACACTATTCTATCTTATTTCTCTTCCTCTTGTTTTGCTAAAGTTTTTATAGTCTATATAGGAGATAATTATTTAAATGTTGTTGCTCATCTTAAAATATTTTATCTTTCTTTGTTGCCTTTCCTCACCGAGTTATTTTCCATGTAGGAGGCCCTAGGCTTATAGCATCCTGCTTTTCAAACTAGGATTGCAGCTTAGCTAATAATAATAATAATAATAATAATAATAATGATAATAATAATAATAATAAATTAACATCAACAAGTAAGGATTATGCTCAATGGTCTAAAGTGATCCTATCATTTTCGTGTAAAGGAAAATTTGAAAACCTAATAATACCAAAGCTACTAATATTAATATACCAACAATACAGATAGCAATAATAATCATAATTATTTTTGGCGTTTCTAATAATTTTACGATTTTCTGTCTGACATTAGTGTAAGCATAACAAAAATTATATATCTTTATCTATTATTTGCAAATACGCAATTGACTATCAAAGGCAGTTCAAGATGGTTATTAATTTATTAATAATTATAAACCCAAAGTGCCGTGAATTGGAAAGGAGGAGGGGGTGGGAAGGGTTGAATCTGCGTGAGCATAATTATCTAAATATGTAGATGATATTTTTGACTGTTAGGGAATTAAAGCTATAAATATAGAGGGGTAAATTGGTCTGTTGTTTATTTTTTCGAGGGTGAACATATTGATATGAGGATGTAATTTCGTTGTCATGCAGCAACCGGTCCCGCAAATATCAGTCGGTACTGAAAGAATGAATTTTGGGCAATAAAGCCAGGGAACTGGGACCATGCTGGGGCAAAATAATAAGAAATGTGGCGAGTAAGCACCGTAGGGTTGATGTGCTATTAATTTCCATATTATTCCCGTCAAGGAGGTTATGTTTGTACCTACGTTTATTCATTTGTTTACTTATCTATTTATCTATGTAAGTGTCTATCAGCATGATTACGTCAAAACTTCTTAGTGGACTTTCACAAAACTTTAACAACAAAAGTGTATCATGCTCCGGAAGAACACATTCAATTTTGAAGGTGACCCGGAATAAAATCGCGATTTATTCATCTACTTTTATCGTCAAGGGCCAAAGGTTACGGCCATAATCTGATTTTCAAGCATAGTTAAAATCAATTTCCTTAATGATTAGTATATATTTGAAAAATAAAAAAATAACAAACGATGCAAATAGACAATCCCCAACGATGATGTGCAACCGATCCTCCAAACAGTGATTGATGGAGATAAAGAAAAATGCTTCAAACAATCTATTTGTCTACTATTCACAGTAATCTTGAAAGGGTGCTAAATTTAGGGCTTTAAATCTAACCCCGATTCCCTAAAAGTATCATAATTATGTTAGAAATAACATAAGCATAAGCATAAAAAGTAATTTCAAGAACTGAACAATAGATTGAAAATAATTATTTATATATATATATATATATATATATATATATAAATATATTATATATATATATATATATACATATATATACATATATATATATACAAATATATATATATATATATATATATATATATATATATATACAAATATATACATGGAGAGAGAGAGAGAGAGAGAGAGAGAGAGAGAGAGAGAGAGAGAGAGAGAGAGAGAGAGAGAGAGAGAGAGAGAGAGATACTAAGGATCCTATAACTCACGAAGTCCAGTAGACTCGATCTTGGCGGCGAGGTTCACAGTATCCCCGAAGAGGCAGTACCTTGGCATCTTGGTGCCAATGACGCCAGCGACGGCCGGTCCCGTGTGGATGCCAATTCTGATCTTGAGCCTCTCCCCGGGCATGTGGGGGATGACGAAACTCTCCATCCCGTGCAGGAGGTCAATGGCCATGGCAGCTATTTCGGACGAGTGGTCTTTACCTGTGGTTTTATCATGGAAGAAGACTTGTAATTAATATCTTTATCTGTTTCCCTATTTCCTTCCCTCACTGAGCTGTTTTCCCCGTTGGAGCACTTCGGCTTATACACCCTGGTTTTCCAAACAGTTTTGTAGCTCAGCTGGTAATAATAATAACAATAACAAGCCCTTGAGTTTATGGCATCCTGCTTTTCCAACCAGAGTTGTAGCAAGTAATAATAATAATAATAATAATAATAATAATAATAATAATAATAATAATAATAATAATAATAATAATAATAATAATAATAATAATAATAATAATAATAATAATAATACTAAAGTACTGTAAATTTTACTAAAGATTTCCTGTCGATTTCAAAGTTATGCTTGCCAGATCAAGATGGGTACAGTAAATTCAGATGCTCTTGGACCTATGATGTCTCTAAGTAATTTATGATAATTAAAATGTAATTAATAATAAATTAAAATGTAATTAACGGTAAATGATTAAAAGGTAAAAAATGGTAAATGATTAAAATGTAACTTATGATAAATTATTAAAATGTCACTAATGATAAATGATTAAAATGTAATTAGTGGTATGTGATAAAAAGTTATTAACTATAAATGATTAAACTGTAATTAATGAAAAATGATTAAAATGTAATTAATGGAAAATGATAAAAAAATAATTAATCATAAATGATTAAAATGTAATTAATGATAAATTATTAAAATGTAATTAATGATGAACGATTCAAATGTAATCAATGATTAAAATGTAATTAGCGGTAAATGATAAAAAATAAATTGATAAATGATTCAAATGTAATTAATGATAAATGATTAAAAATTAATTAATGATGAATGATTCAAATGTAATTAATGATTAAAATGTAATTAGTGGTAAATGATTAAAATGTAATTAGTGGTAAATGATCAAAATGTAATTAATGAGAAATCATTAAAATGTAATTAATGATAAATGTTTAAAATGTAATTAATGATTAAAATGTAATTAATGGTAAATGATAAAAAAGTAATTAATGATATATTATCAAGAAGTATTCAATTATAAAGGATTAAAATGTAATTAAGGATGAAAGATTCAAATGTAATTAGTGATAAATGACAAAAATGTAATTAATGACAAATTATCAAAATTTATTAAGTGATTAGAATGTAACTAAGGACAGATAATTAAAAAGTAATTAATGATAAATTAATAAAATGTCAATAAAGATAAGTTATTCAAATGTAATTGATGATAAATTATTAAAATGTAATTAATGATAAACGAGTAAAATGTACTTAATGATAAATCATTAAAATGTAATTAATAATAAATTACTGAAATGTAATTAATGATAAATCTGGAAATGGTATCAATGATAGAAGTTTAACAAGTAATTAATGATAAATGATTAAAATATAATTAATGATAAATGATAAAATAAAATAAAAAATAAATTATCAAAATGTAATTATTTATAAATCATTGAAATGTAATAAAAGGTAAATTATTAAAATGTAATTGATGAAAAATTATTCAAACGTAAGTAATGATAAATAATCAAAATGTAATTAATAATTCATTATCAAAATGTAACTAATAATTCGTTATCAAAATGTAATTAATGATAAATCATTACAATGTAATGATTAAAATGTCATTAAGTTTAAGTGTTTAATAAAATGTAAATAATGATTATTAAAATGTAATTAATGATAAATGAATAAAACTTAATCAATGGTAAATGATGATTAATAATAAAAATGTAATTAATGATGATTAGAGAGTAATTAATGATAAAAGATTAAACCATAATTATTGATAAATGATTAAAATGTAATCAATGACAAAAGATTGAAATGTAATGAATAATAAATAATAAAAATGTAATTAATGATAAAATATTAAAATGTAATTAATGATAAAATATTAAAATGTAATCAATGATAAATGATTAAAATGGTCACCTTCCTCCCGCATATGAAGCCCGGAGGCCACCATGTAGGCGTCCCCTATCGTCTCGATCTTATATACATCGTAACAGTCGATCCGGGAGTCGAACATCTTGTAGAGCACGTTCATCAGGGAGATTACCTGCAAGGGACAAGGCGTTGGGGAGTTCTTAATGCAAACGCCCAGCTCAAATTAGAATCCTGCAATGTCTGCTTCATTGTGACCTGATATCTACTCGCCAATCTCTGAAGTCTACTCGTTAATCTCAAAAATCTACTCGGTGATCTCTGAGATCTACTCGGTAATCTCTGAGATCTACTCGTTAATCTCTGAAATTTACTTAATCCTGAAATCTACTCGTTAATTTCTGAAGTCTACTCGTTAATCTCTGAAATTTACACGTCAAATGAAATTTACTCGTCAATCTCTGAAATTTATTTACTCGTCAATCTATGAGATCTACTCGTCCGTCTCTGAAATCTACACGCCAATCCCTGAAATCTACTCATCAATCTCTCAAATTTACTCGTTAATCTCTGAAATATACACATTAATCTCTAAAATCGACTTGTTAATCTCTGAAATATATTCTTAACTTCTGAAATCTACTCACCGATCTTTAAAATCTATTCGTAAACCTCTGAAATCAACTCGTCAATATCTGAAACCTATTCGTAAACCTCTAAAATCTACTTGTCAATCCCTGAAATATATTTGTAAACCTCTGAAATCTACTCATTAATCTCTGAAATTTACTTGTTAATCTCTATGATCTACTTGTCAATCTGTGAAATCTACTCGTTAATCTCTGAAATCTACTCGTAAATCTCTGAAATCTATCTGTATATTTGTAAATCTCTGAAATCTGCTTATAAACCTAAGAAATCTCGTCAATCTCTTAAATCTATTCGTAGAACTCTGAAATTAACTTGTCAATCTCTGAAATCTATTTGTAAACCTAAAATATACCCATCAATCTCTGAAATATACTTGTAAACCTGTGAAATCTACTCGTCAATCTCTGAAATCTATTTGTAAACCTATGGAATCTATTCGTCAATCTCTGAAATCTATTCGCAAACCTCTTAAATCTACTCGTCAATCTCTCGAATTTACTTGTCAATCTCTCGAATTTACTTGTCAATCTCTGAAATCTATTTGTAAACCTATGAAATTTACACGTTAATCTCTGAAATCTATTTGTAAACCTATGGAATCTATTCATCAATTTCTGAAATCTCTTCACAAACCTCTTAAATCTACTCATCAATCTCTCGAATTTACTTGTCAATCTCTGAAATCTATTTGTAAACCTATGAAATCTACACGTTAATCTCTAAAATCTATTCGTAAACCTCTGAAATCTACTCATCAATCTTCGAAATCTATTCGTAAACCTCTAGAATCTACTCATCCATCTCTGAAATCTATTCGTAAACCTCGTAAATCTACTAATCAATCTATGAAATCTATTTGTAAACCTCTGAAATCTACCAGTCAGTCTCTGAATCCTATTTGTAAAGCAATGAAATCTACTCGTCAATCTCTGAAATCTATTCGTAAACCCCTGAAATCTACTCGTCAATCTCTGAAATTTACTCGTCAATCTCTGAAATCTATTTGTAAACCTATGAAATCTAGTCGTCAATCTCTCAAATCTATTCGTAAACCTCGGAAATCTACTCGTCAATCTCTGAAATCTATTTGTAAACCTCTGAAACCTACTCGCCAATCTTTGAAATCTATTAGAATCTAATTGTCAATCTGAAATCTACTCGTCAAACTTTGAAATCTTGTTTTTAAACCTATGAAATCCACTCGTCAATCTCTGAAATCTATTCGTAAACCTCTGAAATCTACTCAACAATCTCTAAAATCTATTCGTAAACCTCTGAAATATATTTGTCCATCTCTGAAATCTACTCGCTAATCTCGGAAATTTACTCGCCAGTCTCAGAAATCTATTCATAAATCTCTGAAATCTACTTATCAATTTCTGTAATCGACTCATCAATCTCTGATCAACTTACAAGTTGCTACAACAAAGTGTCGATATAGACAATTTTTTTGGGACGGCTTTGATTTTATTGTTCAATGAAATAAATTCTAGTTTTATGTATTCTCTTGAAAATCATTATTTTAGTGGGGCACAACAGTAAGGTCTATCAATTTGTAATCTGATGCAATTTGTCAATTAAAAAGAGTCTGCATATAGCTATAGCTAAACTGAATAAAACACGACGTCATATTCAAGGCAATCATACTCTTATATTTCTTTCTCCAGTATTCAATATTTTTCCTAATAATTAAAAGTGGTTAAGCCATAAGTAATTGTATTTATAAGGGTTAAATCTTAATTTCCCAAAAAGGACATTAAAACTTTGGTCACATGACTCGGTACAGGGAACAGGAGCTATTCAGTTAGGAGGAGAAACGGAGAAAAACCTGCAATGGTAAAATTTAATAGAGGCTGAAAAGAAAGATGGAGAGAAAGAGGCAGAAGGTTGATAAGGGTGTGTACTGTAGCTTGGGGGGTGAAGAAACAATGCCCGACTTGCCCTGATGAAAGTGCGATCTCTAACAACCCGCCCCCCCCCCACACTCGCAACCTCACTGGACTTGAAATATTTTTGAAAAGGGCCTAATAGAGACGACCTTATCAAAAAACTATGGTATTATCCCCATGTAAATCGGAGATAAGGATTGCTCTCACCTAATAGGCAAGCTAGGCTAAGATAGATGACGAAGGGAGAAGGCAGAAGACTAGGGAAGACTCAGACTTTGGACTCTTA
>NC_090745.1:17429190-17444190 GCF_036898095.1 Palaemon carinicauda
ACATATAGGAATAAAAAAAAAAAAAAAAATTTTCTTTTCATTTAGTTTTACCAAATAATTATCAGCTCAAGCTTCAAAAAAAAAAAACAAAAAAAAAAAAAAAAAAAAAAAAAAAAAAAAAAAAAAAAAAAAAAAAAAAAACTGATGAGAATGAGAATATAAATAATATTTTTTCTGGATCTAAAGGTTTCATGAATAAGCTTACGCATCGGAAAAACTGATAATATCAATAGTAAAATCAGAAAACCTGATAAGAATAAAAATAGCAAAATTCAGAGAAACTGTTAAGAATATTAATAGGAAAAATCAGAAAAATTGATACGAATATAAACAGTAGAAACCAGAAAAACTGATAAGAATATACATAATAAAAATCAGAGAAACTGTTAAGAATACTAATAGGAAAAATCAGAAAGACTGTTAGGAATATTAATACGAAAAATCAGAAAAACTGATTAGAATATAAATAGGAAAATTCAGAGAAACTGATAAGAATATTAATAGGAAAATCAGAAAAACTGTTAAGAATATAAATAGTAAAAATCGGAGAAACTGTTAAGAATATTAATAGGAAAAATCAGAAAAACTGATAAAAATAAAAATAGTAAAAATCAGAAAAACTGTTAAGAATACTAATAGGAAAAATCAGAAAAACTGATAAAAATAAAAATAGTAAAAATCAGAAAAACTGTTAAGAATACTAATAGGAAAAATCAGAAAAATTGATAATATAAATAGTATAAATCAGAGAAACTGATAAGAATGTAAATAGTAAAAATCAGAAAAACCTGATAAGAATATAAACGTTAAAAATCAGAAAAACTGATAAGAATATACAGTAAAAATCAGAAAATATGGTAAAAATATATAGTAAAAAATTGAGAAAAACTGATAAGAATATAAATAATGAAAATTAGTTAAACTGATAAGAATATAAATAATAAAAACTAGAAAAATTTATAAGAATATAAATATAATAAAATCAGAAAAACTGATAAGAATATAAATAATAAAAATTAGAAAAACTGATAAGAATATAAACAGCAAAAAACCCGAGAAACTATTAATAATATAAATAATAAAAATGAGAAAAACTGTTAAGAATATAAATAATAAAAGTTTTTTTTCGGGACTTATAAGTTTAAGAAGTACAAACAGCTCACAAAATTACGTGATTGAGGAAAATATAGTTGGCTAGGTTACAAAACGAATATAGAAATAATAAAAAGAATCGGTAAATAATTATGGCCTTACGCATAAAAAAACAGATAAGAATATAAATAATAATAACAAATTTTGTGAAATAATTATCAGATTACGTATCAGAAAAACTGAAAAGACTATAAATTATAAAGAAAAAAATTATGGAAACAACAACAATTTTCGTGAAATAAATATCAGATTACGTATATATATATATATATATATATATATATATATATATATATATATATATATATATATATATATATATATATACATACACACACATAAGAATAAAAATATTAAACATTACGGGAAATTACCACCATCTTACGTATATAAAAAAAAACTGACAAGAACATATATAAAAGAATTGAAATTAAAAGTTTCCGGGGTACAAACAGCTAACAAAATTATTACCTGATCAAGGAAAATATAGTTGGCCCGGTTATAGAAGGCAATGCCGGCCTCGATACTCGGGGTGTCGAAGTTGGTGATCTTCTCCCTGAAGTCGTCCAGGCGAATCCTGAAGAGAATCTTGTTCTGGAAGAGTTCGTCGTCTATCCTGAACTTCGGCCACTTGAGGTCGTTGATGAGGGAGTTGGTGTAGGCGAAATGCTCGGAGAGGTTGCGTCGGATGACCGAGCCGTTAGTGAACAGGTAGAACGCTATCTCGGCCCTCTCGGATTGCAGGGCCTCGGTTACGTTGCCGAGGCCAGTGCTGATTTGGACCTGAAGCAAATGCCAAGTTACTCAGTGTGAGATTTTACTATGTCAGTTATCATGCTTTATACTAGTGTACGCAATCCGTCAAAAATTACGGTTAAATATATAGATAGATATGCACTCAAATAGTCCCCTCACCATGGTATAACTACTCCTTCTCACACTACCCGAGGGACGGGGAGAGCAGAGCGTGACCGGAATATTTATATATATATATATATATATATATATATATATATATATATATATATATATATATATATATATATATATATTATATATATATAAATATATACATATATATATATATATAAATATAAATATATATATATATATATATATATATATATATATAAACATATATATATATATATATATATATATATATATATATATATATATATATATATATATAGAGAGAGAGAGAGAGAGAGAGAGAGAGAGAGAGAGAGAGAGAGAGAGAGAGAGAGAGAGAGAGAGAGAGAGAGACTTATTCTTTAGCACATATGGGAGATATTATGCATATATAGTTTTAGACAAGATATCCAATCAATCATCTATTTCCATTTACACCCTGCTCTAGTTTTATACCGATAGGGCTCAAAATGTATGATTTTGACCACACTTGAGACAAATTAACTTGTGCCTATTTAACAATCTTAGAATACGACTTATGCAAATTAGTCGTCTCAATCATGAAGCCAGTTCTGTGTGTATATATATATATATATATATATATATATATATATATATATATATATATATATATATATATATATATACATATAATAATTACTCATCTATTTCTTTCTCCACACTCACCTGATCAATGGTCTCCTGCATGCCATGTTGGTACTCCAGGATGCTGACCATGTTGATGGAATTCTGAATGATGAGAGCCATGATGGGTACAAAGGGTAAGAGCAGCATCTGGATGAGATGAATCTGCTTTCCCTTCCCTGTGGTGGGATCCAGACCACAGATTCCAGTCTTGACCTAGAAAAAAAGTGGAAGACGATGGATTGACGAGCTAAGAAAATTTGCGGGTGTAAACTGATATAGAAAGATCATAAACTATACGAATGTTTCTGAGACTAATTTTTATGATTTTTGTCTAATTATTACTGTTCTTAGAATATTTTATTTTAATTGTTTATTACTTTTCTGTAGTTTACTTATTTCCTTATTTCTTTTTCTCACTGGGCTATTTTTCCCTATTGGGGTCATTGGGGCTTATAGATTCTTTCATTTCCAACTATGGTTATAGCTTAGCTAATAATATTAATAATAATAATAATAATAATAATAATAATAATAATAATAATAATAAAGAAATCTATTTTACTTTCTAGCTCTTTCTTACATATTATTTAATTCCAATAGAAGGGATAATCTTATTATTTATTTGTACAACAGTAAGGCGGACTCAATACTTTTCAAAGCCTTCTGAACAGACTTCAAAACTGATATAAATATTATTTTGATATAGTGAATCGATACGGAAAAAAAAAAAAATTCAAATGAGTATATTTAATCAAATTATTCTTAAATTATAAAATTTTGATTTATATCAGAAAGTAAAAAAAAAAAAAAAGAAATATTGAACTTACCTCAACCATCTTATTTTCATCCTCGCTATCGATGGAAACCAGAGAGGGCCTTTTGGGCATCGGAGGTAAGTCGAGGTCCTTCTCCTTCTTAGTAACTCCCCCTCCTCCTCCTCCTCCACCACCTCCTCCTCCTCCCCCTCCTGCAGCAGCCTCCGCTGCATGTTCAGGCGCCACCTTTCTCTCTCCCACGCTCTTCATGCTTAGCTCATAAAAGCTAAATGGTGTGATATACCAGGGATATTTGGTATTGGCCAGTGTGGGGGACTCGTCGAAACTCGATGGATGTGTGAAAAAAGCTAATTACGATAAATAAAAAAGAAGATTAATTCGAATGAAGGAAAATAAGGGGGTAATGTAAGTCTTTCTTACATGAGAGATGATCGGGGAGGGGCACCTGACCTAAATTGTTTCTTTCCTGTTGGTTCTTTAGGGCGTCCTACACACGCGAGGGGAAAGTGACCCTCTGAGCCTACATCGAGCGGGCTTCAGCACTCGTTCTTAGGGAAAATAAATAACTAAAAAAAAAAAAGGCTAAGTTGGCAGTTCTCCCTTCGACAAGACAGACATTCCTCTGTTTCTCAGTCCGCGGTAAATGGTTTCCCCCTAAAAAAAGTTATCAAACCCCTTCGGAGGCGTCGTCCTTGGAGGGACCTACAGGAGGGGGGTGGTTCAGAGGCCGAGGCTGGATATGGTGGCACCTGGACAAGGATGTCTCAGTGGCGTCAGGAGCGAGCAGCGGAGGACAACAGGCACTGAAGGAGCGGCTGACCAATTCAGTGCGCATGCGCAGGCTTTACGAGGCTCGCGCAGGGCGACACATCGGCCGTCATCGATTGTTTGTTGCTAATGGGCATTGATCAGGGCATTAAGGTCCCTTATCGGAAATATATTTATCAGGTATTCTCGTTTTCTTGGGATCGCTTCATAACTAAATCTAAATTAATACAAAATAAAGCGAAGGATATGTACAAGAATTCTCATTAAAATGTAAATAAAAAAGTAATCCTTATTCTAAAGTTTAAGAATTCCCTCACATAACTATCTCTTAATTAACGTGACCCCATTCACAAAGTAAAATAAGTAAAAAAAAAAAAGAAGAAAAAAAAAAAAGAAAAAAAAATACCCAAAGCGTTCTTTGGGATATAAAGGATATGACATTTGGACTTTAGGGAATACAGCATTAAAATCATATACTCTTTATTTGATTTACTAAAAACAATTGTTGACTTCCTATAAATCAATGAAAACTAGTTTTTCGATTTTCTATATATCTAAAAACTCCCTAGATCCACAACCCAAAAGGAATATGATAATTTTATTCCTTAAGTGGATCCTATATCATGTAAATTGACCAAATATACAAAGTCAAAGCTAACGCAAACTGCAGAATAAAACGAAAAATTACATATATATATATATATATATATATATATATATATATATATATATATGTATGTAAGTAAGTGTATATATACATATACATATATATATATATATATATATATATATATATATAGTATATATAATATATATATGTATATATATATATATATATATATATATATATATATATATATATATATATATATATATATATATATTACTAGCTAAGCTACAGCCCTAGTTGGAAAAGCAGGATGCTATAAGCACAAGGGCTTCAACAGGGAAAAATAGCTCAGTGAGGTAAGGAACTAATGAAATAAATAAAGTATATGAGATGTTATGAACAATTAAAATTAAATATTTTAAGAACAGTAACAACATTAAAACAGATCTTTCATATATACATTATAAAAATACTAATGTCAACCAGTTCAACATAGAAGCATTTGCTGCAAGTTTGAACATATGAAGTTCCACCGTTTTATCAACCCCATTAGGAAGATCATTCCACACCTTGGTCACACCTGGAATAAAACTTCTAGAATACTGTGTAAAATTGAGCCTCATGGCGGAGAAGGCATGAATATTAGGATTAACTGCATACCTAGTATTACGAACAGGATGGTACAGTCCGGGAAGATCTGAATGTAAAGGATGGTCAAAATTATGAAAAATCTTATGTAATAAGCATAAAGACCTAACTGGACAACAGTGCCAGAGATTGATATCTAGATCAGGATTAAGAAATTTAATATTCGAAGTCTAAGGCAGTACAGCAAAATTCCATTAATATTAAGAGTCTTTCCATGTTGTCAGGAAAATTGCCTCAAATCTACAGTAATAAGAAATAAAATTCCTTTGTACCAAGCAAAGAGACAATCTAGCGCCTCGTCGTTTTCATGTGAAACGAGTAATACATACTAACTCAAAAAGTACAGTAAATTGCGACAACAATGAAACTTCCTTATCATGATAAAGATGATGGGATATGGCCAAACCTGAAATTGGTAAAGTGGTTTTTTATATAATAGTATAGTATTCCACTATCAATATTTTCCTGACTCCATAATGCATTGCTGCTCGTGGTATGCAAGCGCCTTATGCTCGGGAAAATTTCCGGTGAGGTTCTCTCTCTCTCTCTCTCTCTCTCTCTCTCTCTCTCTCTCTCTCTCTCTCTCTCTCTCTCTCTCTCTCTCTGAAGTATGGTATATGTGGCAAAAAGGCCATCCCAAATAGCAGTGCTTGGAAATAAGTACCAAACTGAATGGCAGTTATTACCCCTCTTCTAAACCAATAACCATCACTTTAAGACCTCCGACATGTATAACTAAACATGATGAATAGACTAGTAATAGATACAGGCACGTAATATGCAAAATATCTAAGAATGTATACGATAAACTATTCTTGCAGGTCTTGTAGTGCATAGGGTTCCCTTTGTAATAGGACTAGGAAACAACCCTTAAAGTAAAGTAAAGTAAGATAAATTTGGAAGCTAAAGACTAGGGTCACAAGAGCTCCTACCACAATAGGCATGAAATAGTTCTCTGCCAACCTAACAAGTTCATACCTATGCTTTTTTCCTTATCCTTTGACCAAATAGATTTTTTACGAGGCAATAGAGGTAGTGTATTCATTCCCAATCTTTAGAAAATTTGGATACATGAAATGTTCTTGTTCTAACCTAAAATTGAAACCCCTCAGGCTTAATCTCCTGGGAAACTCGAAATCCAATCCAAGAGTCAAAATATAAGCGGAGCTACAACTCCATTTCCTGCAATATTAATCTAAAAATGTCAACAAATACACACAATGAAATGTCCTAAAGAATCCATTTTCTTACGACCGATAGTAGCAAAGGCTGTTCACATCCAATGCCATGAAGTCCAGGCAAACGCTCAACAGCAAAGGCTGGGAATCATGAGACGATCATACGAAAAAAAGTACTAAGAAATCAAGACACTCCAACAGACCTTTGATCCAGCATTGACAGAGAACGAAATGAACAATGGTACAGTGCTGGATCGAACCTATAAATCTAGTCCAAAAGTAAACTAAAGCACAGCAGTAACCTCAAAATAATCAGAAAATAGAATTCTAGGACTTTCTCCCGTAAAACAAAGGTCCACACCAAGCGTAAGGGGCCAGTGACTTCAATAAGACCTGATATTGACACTGTTAAGAATTTAGCCTCAAAGGAAGATGTAGGATAACCATACCACACACTAGGCCCCTTAAGACCCTTCCCTAAAAGGAACCAGTGAAGAACTTATACTAATCGAACTGCAAGTGCTATTAGCCCCTTGAAAAGTTACCACTTCCTAAGAATGATGATATGTCTTTTAAAAGACACCATTTTCTAACCACAGTGGCAACCCAGCTAAGATCAAAGAAAATAAATCATGCAACATCAATACCCAGAAACTGGAAACTATTATCAATGCAAGTTAAATACAAATTAAACAAAATGTAAAGGTAAAGTGTGAACTGAGATTATCTCTTTCTAACCGTATAACCTTCTCCCTTGATAATACGATTTAATTCTGTCTACATCTCAATACTATTGTCATCCTGAATAATGATTTTCAATAACATTATCCTGAGTAATATTGTCCTCAGGTCCTCTATAACCTGAATATATAGTCTCCTCATATATATATATATATATATATATATATATATATATATATATATATATATATATATATATATATATATATATATATATATATATATATACTGTATCAGATTTACACCACTTTCCTCTCTTGGTCATTATATTTTCTGTATATGTTTTCTATCTGTTTCCATAACCTGAGCACTGGCTGGAATTGAGTAAAAGGACATTGAAGTGATAATGCAAGATTGTAAACCATGGGAATAACTGATTATGACCTTAAACAGATTTCATATATCTGGCAAATTTCCCCTGTTGATGGACGGGAATATCTCTTACTTACCTTCACCATGCGATTCCACCTCAATTTTCTCTTTTGCTTTTCTGTCTGACACTGTTTTAGCAACACCTGAAAAGACAAGAGATTAAAACGCCTTATACATTTGGTTATGAGAACCCATAATTGTAGATAAAGTATAGGAATCTCATCATTATCATCATTATTATTATTATTATTATTATTATTATTATTATTATTATTAGCTAAGCTACAACCATAGTTGGAAAAGCAGGATTCTATAAGCCCAAGGGCTCCAACAGGAAAAATAGCCTAGTGAGGAAAAAAAATAGGGAAAAATATAAAACAGTGTGCCTAAGTGTACCCACAACGAATAAATTCTAACCCCCCGCAGTAAAAGACAATGGTAAAGAGGCATTTTTAACAAATGCTACAAAACAGAAAGCTTAGAAACAAAAATTACTCTAAATATAGTCAACCACTCGGATATCTTAAACTTATCTGAATATTTGAATGGAACATATTGTGATTACGGCCAACCATTAGTATTGGTTTTACTAGATCAACCACCTTGTCACTAACTACACATTAGTTCATTTATGCCTTGGTTTTACTCCAGTTTTACCTCATACTCCACTACTACATCTGTTTGGTTTTTCCAAGGCTAATAGAGTCAACATGAAAAGAAAAAAAAAGATAAAAATAATTTTAGCAGGATGTGCATCATATGTAATACATTGCTAAATTACTGTGAGAATAACCTGTGTCACAAGCAAATTTTCAGCAACCTTATCCAGTGAAAAAAGTTGTACAAGCATAAACTCGTACAAAATGGAGCGACAATTATGCTGTTCTTCTCTTGAAAAATGCTATGGAAATCATGTGCATTATCTCTAAAATTCTAGAACTATGACTTTTAACAGTTAGATAAGTCCACTGCAGCCCTGATTTCTACCTTTGGGAATCTTGTTAGACCTAAAAGGAAGTCTAAGATCTCAATAGTTTCTGATTTACATACTGGATATCAGGAAGCAAAAGTCTATGTCTATTTTTAAACAGCAACTTTAGAGAGTATCAGAGTGGATTGTCGATTTAGAGAATTTGGGCTATATAACCAGGCGCTCTTGTCTGTGAAGCCACTGACCACCCAAGTGGAGAAACACCTAAAGTAAAACCTGAGAGGTTGGACAAGATGGAACAAAGAAGACAGGAATAGGTATAGACGTTCATAAAACAAGTGCAACTAGGAGGCTAAGGACCACTGCAAAGACCCTGAAGGAGGGAGAATGGATGATAGCCAGTAATTATTTCCCCGGAACTCACGCAGTGCTTTGAACAGGCACAGGGCAGCATTTTCTCTCAGAAAGAATCATGTACTTCAACACTGGGCTTTTTCTTTTAGCAACACAGAATCTTTATCTTGAATTATTTCAATACTATTTATTTTTACTTGGCAGGGTTTTACGTTTGCTCAAGTAGTTATCATAACTTTTAATGTAATTATAATACTTAAACTGCATGCATAGCTGTAAAAGCAGACTGATATAAGTCCTAGGGCCCAGACAAGGAAAGCACCCTAATCCGGTTAAAGATACAGATGAATATATTTAATAGAAATAACAAAATTATAACAATATAAACATAACTATATACAGAGAGAAGGCAGTAATGATGACTTTGAAAATAAAGATAAAAACGATGATTAGGATAAAAATAAGGAAAGGCCAAACCCTATGTGCATCACCAAACATCATTTGCATTTTCAAGACCTGCCCAATACATAATTTGAAGTATAAACACGAGGAAGAACAGATTAACAAGGAAGTTAATATGATATGGTAGAGAGGATATGACACTCCCTGGGACAAGAGGAGATTGGTTGTATTTCGGAGTTTGCTCCTAAAAGAGCTGCTTACCATTGCTGAAGTCTTTTCTACCCATACCATTTGATAAAAAAAAAAAAAAAAAAACCCTGAACAGTTACAGTGGCTAACCACTACAGAGAGTGTAAGGTGTAGTATGCTTAGTGTTATCAAGTGTGTGAAGAAAGATGAGAATGTGTATGCAAAGAAATTCATTTACCTAGAGCTGGATCTAACAACAAAGTGCCTCATCAGTCCTTATAGGATCCTATGCCTCTCTTGTGGTAGTATCACAAGAGGCTGGTGGCTTGTCCAATCTACTACTTCAGAAGTTGATTAGACATTTAGACAGAATGTTAATGTTAGATATGAACTACTAGTGTGTGTGACCTGTCAAAAATGACGGCTTCATATTTAGATAGATATGCACTCACACGTAACCCCCTCTCACTAGGGAATGACTATTCCCTCTCCCCCTACCCAACAGACTGGAAGAGGTGAGCGTGAACATATTATATTATATTATATATATATATATATATATATATATATATATATATATATATATATATATATATATACTTCCTCCTTATTATATTAGGGATATAATAGCTATTCTAGAATGTTTTTATACTCGAGTAAATGAAAAATTGCTTCCATTAGAGCACACATTTTCGTAAAATTTTATATAATATATCCCTCGTCATGGTTATTATGTTGTTTTCCATAGTCAATGTATGAAACATATTGCTGAAAGGGCACGTAAACATAATTAAACTACCGAAGTTTGTATATATTTATCTACATCAATCACAAACGTTCCGTCTCTCATATTCATAACTGTAAATTCATAATTTCTTTCAATCTACATTTCCTAACCTCAAAGGTTCTAAAACTTAACCTTTCATAAACTTTCGTGAGCTATCAGACAATTCTTCTTCTCTCAGGGGTCAACTACTGCACTGTAATTGTTCAGTGGCTACTTTCCTCTTGACAAGGGTAGAAGGGACTCTTTAGGTATGGTAATCAGCTCTTCTAGGAGAACGACACACCAAAATCAAACCATTGTTCTCTATTCTTGGGTATTGTCATAGCCTCTGTATCATGGCCTTCCACTGTCTTGGATTAGAGTTCTCTTGCTTGAGGGTACTCTTGGGCACACTATTCTATCTAATTTTTATTCCTCTCGTTTTTTTGGGAAGTTATTATCGTTTATATATGAAAAACCTAATTTAATGTTGTTACTGTACTTAAAATATTTTATTTTGATTGTTTATTTCTGTCCTTGTTTCCTTTCCTCACTGGGCTACTTTTCCCGGTTGGAGCCCTCGGGCTTATAGCATCTTGCTTTTCCAAGTAGGGTTATAGCTTAGGTTGTAATAATTAAAATAATAATCAAATAAATAATAATAATATTAATAACAATAATAATAATAATAATAATAATAGTAATAATGAAGTCCCCCACCATCACTCATCCGCAATAGCCAGCGTGGTGATGAAATGGCCGAATCCAGATATGAATAAGGATACGTCTGAGGCCTTCGTCCTGCAGTGGACTACAAATGGACGCAACTGTTGAAATTGTTGTTGTTGTTGTTATGTGCCATTTTATCACAACAAGGATCTTAAATGTTACTGCTTCTTAAGATGTTTTGAAGTTATTTTGAAAGTTCTCTGAGCTATATTTTCTTCTTATTTATTATCTGCTCAGCTTCTTGAACGATCAGTAACGTAAAGCGACACTGGGCCTGGTAAGCAATAGGATGGGTCACAACAGAAAGCTGGTATGTAAGGCCTTTGGATATGCATGAGACATGCCCAAGGAAATCTCATTCTACATGGATAGATACTGTATATATATGCGCGCGCGCACACACACACACAAACATATATATATATATATATATATATATATATATATATATATATATATATATATATATATATATATATATATATATATATGCATGTATATTTGTAAATATAATATATACTGTATATGCTCATTTTATCACTAACAATTGTGATTTACAATTTTCCAAATAAGCCACAAATACCCTTTAATGTCGAATTTTTCCCGCCATGGGACCTCGGACCCATATGGTATTGGAGGCTTATTTGAAATATATACATATAGCTACATACATACATACATACATACATGCGTACATACACAAACACACACACACACACACACACACACATATATATATATATATATATATATATATATATATATATATATATATATATATATCGAGAGATTTCCTGTAATATAAACAACCGTCCTTCCTCGAGCTTTGAACAGAACCACGACATGCAACATGCTTCGCCAAATCATATATCCACAAGATCAATATCCCTATGAAACCGATCAACTACACAGCAAGAGTACTTCCTGTATGCATCAATGCTGGTGACCCCATCGCCAAAGATTGACCCGAAAAAAAAAAAAAAATCTTAAACCTGAATTCTAATCGAAGTATCCCGGACTGGTCACTCCATAGAAAGAATGCATATCTCTCTGGCCATTAAACGAAAACTCAATAACCCTTAACCCTCTCTATTGACATATCGGACCAATCTCCGGCGCCATGACAACGCCGTCCGGCCAAAGGGACGGCTCATCTTCAGACGTTGCTTGGCCTATACGGTCATCTACGCGGGGCAATGATTTTTTTTTTTTTTTTTGGGGGGGGGGGAGATCAATGATTCCGTTTGTCATTTGAAAGCGTTGAGAGGTCATGCTTTCTATTTAGTTATTTATTAAGGTATATGAATGTTAGCTTGATATAAAAAATAATGATTCTTGTGAGGTAATTTCAGGATAATTAGTTAAAACAAGACAATAGGATAATGCTGGTTCAAGACATTCATCAGTCACAATTTTGAAAGTTTATGGAGAATATTCTGTTGGCCTCAATATTTCCCCTTCATAATCTAAACACTGAAGAATGCACATTACATGAATATATATATATATATATATATATATATATATATATATATATATATATATATATATATATATATATATATATATATATATATCAACCACGAATGGGATTGATTCGTCTTTGCTCAGTGGATACATATTCCCAAGGTTAAAATTCGATATTAAATTCCAATCGTGATTGATATTTACATCTATCAAAGTCACGTATTTTAGTAATAAATAATTATATATATATATATATATATATATATATATATATATATATATATATATATATATATATATACACACACAAGCAGTGTAAAACCGTTTCCCCTAATAGGGATGTCTTCAAAGAGCACCTCAAGTCACTGGCATATTCATCCTTAAGTAATATAATGTGCATGGAACTTTTTTTTCAGGAAAATTTCATTACAATATTATATTGCAGAAATGAAGGTGCATAGGCAATAAAGGTACAAATGACAAAGAAGTTAATACAAATACAACATAAAACGTTTTGCATACCTTCACAAAAACTTCATCAGTAGCGTGTCATACCCACTGAGACACTGCTTCATTCACTTCTATCTTGCACACATTCTTTGATATCAAGGAACAAGAATGCGTGCATGATAAGAGGTGAATGAAACATCGTGTCCGGGGGGTTTAACACGCTACTGATGAAGCTTCTGTGTAGGTTTACGAAATGCCTACTGTTGTATTCTAATAACTTTCCTGTCATTTGGACCAGTATGCCTCTACGGCCTACGCTTTTATTTCTGCAATCAGGGATGTAGCAAAGATTACCTCGAGAACATTCTTACAAAAAAATGATCAAACTTCTACAAATGAAGTTCTTTCTTGCTATTTCTAATAACCTTAACCTTCAACTGGTTTTAATTGGTTAGCTTTCGGTGAAACTGGTGATACCCATTAACATCCTTCATGATTTGTTAATATCACTTCTATTTTTTTGGTCATTTTAGTATTGGGTTTGAATGATCATTTCTAATTATACAATCTTCAATTTCCAAAAGATATTTGGAGGAAGTGAAATGACTTGTTAAACTTCTTTATCAATGTTGACAAAATTGATTTAATAAATCCTTTATTCTATGAATGTAATTGACATATGCAATTATAATACATAACCAACATACACGTTATTTCATATTGAACTCTGCCATGCTATAGTAAATGCCAACTTGCAAAAAATATTTTTAATCTTGCTGGAAACTGTTTATCGCAAATTCAACGGAAATAAAGTAACGATTTAAATTGCTGGAAGATTTTGGAAACGCTTTATTACATTTGAAAACCTAGAAAATATCCTTCTAATCCATCCCAGAACGCCGTAATTACCAATACCAATCACATCTCGATGCCGAGAGCGACTGGCATCCCAATCAACCGGGTTAAAAGCCGGGCCGTGATTGGTCGCCCGGGGGAGTGACGTCAGGGCTGCGCGGTTTCGTGCCAGGAGCTTATTGCTTCCTTCCCTACCAGAGGCTTTGGATCGGCTTCCCTCACCTCTTACTACGGTCTCCCTGCCCAACTCTTCCCGCCCTTGGAAGGATGCTGGGGATGCTGGTGGCCTGACGAAGGAACGGTGTCCCAAAAAAAGGCCACGACGCTGAGGAAGCTCTGAGGAAGATGGGCGGAGGTACGCAGAAGGGAGATTCGGAGAGGCGATCCTCGGTTCTGTCCCTAGACTCCGAAGATGAGAATAAATTGGTGGAGGTGAGAGAGAGCTGTCTTTTTCTTATTACGAAATTACTAATTAGGTGTCTTGATTCGTTATATATATATGGGGTTTGTAATAGTGGTTTCGTTATATAAATGTGGTCACTAAAGGAACGTTTCTGAAGTCGAAGTACAGTTAACTGAAGTTTTTATCAAAAACTACGCGTGTGTGACACAAGGTTAGGTTGTTTTTCAGAGTAAATTAAAAAAGAGAGAATCTTACACATATTGATGCTTATTCATCTTTTCAATAAATGGCCAAAAACAATTTGGAAGACTTACTATATTCTTGATAATATTCATTAGTAATTCTCACTTTG
This sequence comes from Palaemon carinicauda, assembly GCF_036898095.1. Classification (NCBI taxonomy): domain Eukaryota; kingdom Metazoa; phylum Arthropoda; class Malacostraca; order Decapoda; family Palaemonidae; genus Palaemon; species Palaemon carinicauda. Next base: position 17,443,894 of record NC_090745.1, read on the forward strand.
AAATTCCTCTAACCCATAAAGACTGCAATTGATTAATCTTGAATTTTCTGGCAACCTGACAACAAAGGTCATTGACGCCAATATCCTTTACTATAAATAAAGATTAAAAGAGAATTCAATTCAAAGCCTTGTAAACGAGGATGTCTTTTTTTAAAGTTAAATAGTTTTCAGAAGACCTACTTCTGAAATCAATCTTAAAAACACTGCTATGCGAGCTAAAGATCCTAGTTGCGAGTCTATTAATGAATCACGTATACTTATCTAAAAGAAAATATAAGTATCGTGTATCAAAAATCT
>NC_090745.1:17446690-17454190 GCF_036898095.1 Palaemon carinicauda
TATATATATATATATATATATATGACAATGTGCATATGGTGATAGAAGTAAAAAAAACGTTCAAATAATGCAGGAGATGCAAAGTTGTGTAATGAGGAAATTAGTTATGAATGAGGTATGTAATGGTTAATACTAGCAGATTATTCTGAGCTGAATGGGGATAGTGAAGTGAAACTGAAGAAGCTAATAGGAGATTTTGAAATTGTCAGTAAGACAAGAGATTTGGGAGTGAGTGAAGATAAGAATAAATTAATTAAAATAAATGTTAGTCTGGACAGTGAAAGAATAAAAGAGGTTAATTTGTGCAAGAATGAGCCAATGTAAATAAATTTTAGTATAGAGTCTATACTAACATTTATTTGAATTATTATTGACGAAGGAAGAATGAGAGAGGTTGATTTGTATAAATAAATTTACATTGAAATTAATCAACTGTACGATGATAGAAAAGGTAATTCTTAGACCAGAAAAATAAAGGTAGCAAAATATATTTAAAAGATTGGTAAGATACTTGGAGTTCCCTGAATACCAAGGCGTGAATGTGGGAAAAAAAAAAAGTTTGTTGAACGCACCTGCCTTTACTGTATGTATGTGAAGTGTGCATATTGAGTAGAAATGAAATATTAAAAATGGTTAAAGAGGTCAAGACAAACTTACATTTGATGCAAGAAGAATGGATTCAATCAGGAATGTTAGGATGACACGAGTGTTTCAAAGGTTAGCAGAGGTGACAGAATGTATCAGGGAACCTTTTGGTCGTTCATTATATGAAAGAGCAGGTGTCTGGTTTTGTGTGCTTGTGTGTGTGTGTATATATATATATGTATGTATGTATGTATGTATGTATGTATGTATATATATATATATATATATAGAGAGAGAGAGAGAGAGAGAGAGAGAGAGAGAGAGAGAGAGAGAGAGAGAGCGGCAACCACTCAGAAACGACAATCTCCCACAAATTGCCCAAACTACCGAGTGGGAGTTAGGAAAGACCAAGGCCAATATATATTGGCCTTGGGAAAGACCAATGGGTGAGAAGGGTTAAATCTGTGCGTGTGTGCATAACCATCTAAATATTTACCAATCGTTTTCATGACAACTACAGATTAGTTAAAAGTGTATAATTCAGAAGCGACAGGATGTAGGTAGAGAGGAAAGCCCAGAAAATATTGCACAGACGGAGGCACGTCTTGATATCCAGGAAGGGTAAATGGCACTGTATGTGTAGATGGGTTTGAAATGCTGTTGATGAGCCTCTTGCAGGTGTAGCCTAATAAGGAATTGGTGTTTCGAAGGGGTAAATTCACAATTCTCCGGTCAAAAACGATTGTAGCAGAGACTTGCCTTATTCTTTTCTGGAGACACCCCAATTCAAGGGAAAGGACCAATCATTAAAAACTATATCACCATCACCTCCTCCTACGTCTATTGAAGCAAAGGGCCTCGGTTAGATTTTGCCAGTCGTCTCTATCTTGAGGATTTAAATCAATACTTTTCCATTCATTATCTTCTACTTCACGCTTCATAGTCCTCAGCTATGTAGGCCTGGGTCTTCCAACTCTTCTAGTGCCTTGTGGAGCCCCGTTGATAGTTTGGTGAACTAATCTCTCTTGGGGAGTGTGAAGAGCATGACCAAACTACCTCCCTCTACCCCTCATCAAGATCTTATCTACATATGGGACTCGAGTAATCTCTCTTATTATAGTTTCATTTCTAATCATGCCCTGCCATTCAACTCCCAATATTCTTCTGAGGACTTTGTTCTCAAATCTACAAAATATGTTGCATATTGTTTCATTGCCATAACACGACTCATGTCCATACAGTAATACCGATCTCACTAAACTGATATATAGCCTGATTTTTATGTGTAATTTCAGGTGATTTGATTTCCCAATCTTATTTAACCTAGCCATTGTCTGATTTGCTTTTTTTAATCTTTCATTAAACACCAATTCAAAAGATCCTGTATTAGAGATCATAGTTCCTAGATATCTAAATGATTCTACCTCATTAAACCTTTCTCCTTCCAATGATATTTCATCTTCCATTGCATATTCCGTTCTCATCATCTCTTTCTTTCTTCTATTTATCTTGAGCCCAACCTCCTATGATATTTCATGTATTCTGGTAAGAAAAGCATTGAAAATCCTGTGGTGTTCTGGTAATAAGGACAGCGTCATCAGCATACTCTAGGTGATCTAATTTCCTATTACCAATCCGGTCCAGCCCCTCTCCACTACCTCCAACTGTTCTATGCATTACAAAATCTATGAGGAGGATAAACAACATAGGTGACAACGCATTCCCTTGGAGTACTCCCCCGTTTACTGGAAATTCATTTGATAAGACTCCAATAACATTAACTTTGCACTTACTAGGCTCATGAACAGACTTAATCATATTCACATATTTAAGAGGAACTCTATAATAACACAAAATTGTCTGGTCCACAAATGCCATCAAAAGTGGATTTCTTTATTCGACACATTGCTATACAACATGTCTTAAAATGAAAATGAATATTTCGTCAGCAGAACTTTTACCTTTTCTAAATCCCGATTGTTTATCTCTCGGTTTTTCATCAATCTTTCTCTCTAACCTCTTTAGAATAAGCATACTATATATATTTTCACGTCAACTGACATAAGTGTCATGCCTCTGTAATTATTGCAATCAGTCAGATCTCATTTTTTGCCATTTTCACAAACACTCCAAGCTCCCATTCCCCGGGTTTTGCCTTTTCATGCCACATTCTACAAAATAATCTTGTAAGTATTCTGAGTCACTTCATTTTTGGCTAATATCATCTCAGCAGTTATTCCATCGTATCCAGGGGCTTACCATCTCTTGAGTTTTTTAAGAATAGCTTCGACTTAAAGCACATTGAATTCATTCATGGGCATTTCAAGATCTTCCTCACCATCAGGTATATCAGTCAAATTATTCCCTTCATATCTCCTATTCTTGACTTCACTAAAGTGTTTCATCCAACGTTTCCTTTCTTCATCCTCGATTGTTAAATTATAACAGATCCATCTCTCTTTTTGATGGGTATATGCTTCTTCTTATTTGCCCCCGTGGAGATTTCATTAATAATTCTATGAGCAATTCTTACACCATAGCCACTCCCTGAATTCATAACTTTGTCAGCCTCATCTGCTATACTGTCTAAATATACTCTCCAGTCATTCCTGGCTTTCCTTTTGACTTTACTATCAATACTGAATACCTAGCATGCTCTACCTTGTAATTTTCATTACTTCCTCGAAAAATTCCAACTATTAATTTCTGCCTTTGTCTCCTTTTTATAGTATCCCGAGTATCATTTGATATCCATGGCTTTCTCCTTGTAACTACATGTCCTAAAACTTCACTACCAACTGACTGATATATGCTCTTAATATCAGACCATTCTTCGTTAATTGTCTCCTCTTCTTCTCTTAAAGTCTCCAAGCCTGCAAAACTGATTCCTACATTCAACTGCAAAGGTTTCTCTCTGCTCGTCTTCTAGAGGCTTAGTTGTATCAAACTAAGTAAAAAATTTATTTGTTAATTACTTATTTTATTGTCTAATTTTTTTTTCAGTCTTCAACTGCCACTTTGTATAAATGTATTTTTTTTCAGGATTTCGTTATATTTTCTCTCTTCGCCTACTTCATTGTCACGTCTTGACTTTTTATTCTAATTGCCAAACATTTTCCTAAAACATTTTTCAACCTAAGTACCCCTGTCCATTTTCCCGGATATTAGTGCGATATTGATACGTGGTCATTTTCAGTTATACTATTTTAAAGTAGGTATGAAATAAAAATTCGTGGAAAATAGCATAAATTAAGCAAATGTTATAGAAAGCATATAAGTGAAATTCCAACTAGATTATTAACTAACATGTTTCTATCTACATCACTAACGCCCAAATCCTGAAATGAGAACTCAGATTTTTTTTATTTACGTCACATTTTTAATCATAAAACAAATTATGAAACATATTCATTCCCTGATTTCACGTGCGTGTACTGTTTATTCTTTACGAGATTAGTCTATATTTGGCTTTTAAAGACATTCCATTCCAAAGATTGTCATTATCATTAGAATACTACTACAAGGCCAAGGGCCCCAACAGGGAAGCCATCCCATTACCCTAAAGAAAAGGATTAGTTAAGAATATATAGAAAGGTATATTAAGATGAATAACAATGTTAAACAGATAATTAACATATACACTATAAACAGACTCATGTCAACCGACTCAATATATATTTAGATACACACACACATATATATATATAAATATATAAATATATATATATATATATATATATATATATACATACATTTATTCATTTATATATATATTCATATATATATTTATTTATATATATATATATATATATATATATATATATATATATATATATATATATATATATATATACATATATATATATATATATATATATATATATATATATATATATATATATATATATATATATATATATATATAATATTCTGTCAGAATGTCAGAACTTGTGACTTTGATTTCTTATATGTCGACATTTAGCATTTAACTCGCACAATTCAAAATGTAACCTTTCTCCCTGTCTTATTTTTTCTATTTTCAAAATAATTTAGGAAACAGCAATCAACATAGAAGGGAAGTACCTAAGAGAAAATCCTGATAAAATATACGAAACTATGTAAAGTAGAGCAGAATAGTTCATTATCCTCCCCATTCACAAATAGATACATAATTTAATAAAAATCCTCTTAAGGGATCTTTTAGAGGAACGTCGTCCTTCAGGATAAAAATATGTCAGGACAGAAGTGTGGCATTTGGAAAACGATGTAACATGAGTAGAAAAAAACAACAAAAATCCTAAGTCAACGAATATAAATAATATAAATAATAAAAAACATAACGAAAATGAAATAAAAAATACCTTCGTAATTAATAAATAAAGCTTTCTGGGAGTGCAGATCTCTGCCACGGCAACTTATTTCTCGAAACCAGCTTGCCTTAGGGTTAATCCGGCTGACGTTTTGCTCGACCCTGACCTTGACTTTTGACCTAAGACTTTCAAAATTGGACCACTTCCACGTCTCGACATAAAAATTAACCCCCGAAAGTTTCACTTCTCTGTGTGTAAAATTGTGACTAAAGAGACAGTCAACAATTTAAGAATAATTCACTACCTTCTTCAAAAGTTCAAACTTGCAGTGAATGTTTTTTTTTTTTTTTTTTTTATGTTGAACAGGCTGACATAAGTCTCTTATTATAGTTTATATATGAAAGATCTATTTTAACTTTGTTTCTTTTTCTCATTGGGATAGTTTTCCTGCTGGAGCCCTTATAGGGCTGAAAGCATCCTGTTTTTCAAACTAGGATTGTAGCTTGGCTAGTAATAATAATAATAATAATAATAATAATAATAATAATAATAATAATAATAATAATAATAATAATAATAATAATAATAATTTATCCTCTATTCACCGTTCTCAATAATAATAATAATAATAATAATAATAATAATAATAATAATAATAATAATAATAATAATAATAATAATAATAGCTCCTTAATTCCCCGTTTTCTTTCTCCCAAAGGTCAAGACAGGATGCTGTGGACTGGACCCCACCACGGGCAGGGGAAAGCAGATCCACTTGGCACAGATGCTGCTGCTGCCCTTTGTACCCATCATGGCACTCATCATACAAAATGGCCTCAACATGGTTAATGTGCTTCAATACCAGTACGAAATGCAAGAGACCATTGATCAGGTAAGGGGAGAGAGAGAGAGAGAGAGAGAGAGAGAGAGAGAGAGAGAGAGAGAGAGAGAGAGAGAGAGAGAGAGAGAGAGAGAGAGAGAGAGAGAGATTATTTATCAATAATTGGATTCTCCTTTCTCTACAAGCCTGTCCCTATTTGGGGTAGCTGTAATGGTTTAATACATTCTTCCATTTCCTTCTGTCCAGTGCATCTTCCTTGCTCAATCCAAACTCCCCTCATATCTATCTTCACACAGTCAATCCATCTACCTTACCTTTTCCCACCATTTGGTCCCATAGCCATAATCTTTCATATCGGACGGTCTTTCTCTCGTCTCTTTACATGTCCATGCCATAAGTCTAGTTTCTCTCACCTTGGTTGAAGCTGGTGCTATTTTGAGAGTGCCTCTAACATGTTTGTTTTTAACTTTATCTTTTCTATCCACATTGCCACCTCAACATCCTCATCTCAGCTACATGAATCCTGTTATCACTCCTCTAAGTTGCCCATGTTTCGGACGTGTGCAACAATACAGGTCTCACAACCTGGCGCTGGATCTTGTTCTTTAGCTTTATTGGCATATTACGATCACACAGCATCACACTACATTTCCTCCAGCTATTCCACCCTGGTTGTATCCTTCTGGTCAACTCTTTATCTAGGTCTCCTGTATTTTGGATCACAGACCCCAGATACTTAAAACTTTCTATCTCTTCCAACTTATGAAAATTGATCTCAAGATCTACCCTCTTTCCCTTTCTGCTTTCTCAAATTAACAGCGAATTCCTACAGTCTTGATTCTATTTATTCTCAGCCCCCTCTCTTCCAGACAGCTCCTCCATTCCTCTTCTTTAATATTTAGTTCTTCTTCATCAGTTGCACATAAAAATACATCATCTGCATACAGCATTGTCCAGGGGATTTCACGTTTCAGATCTTCCGTGGGTACACCCAGCAACAGAGTAAATAATAATGGGCAGAAGGTCGACCCTTGGTGAAGGCCTAACTGTACATTGAATACCACACAGTCTCCCGCTTCACATCGAACCGTTGTTGAACAATTTTCATACATATCCCTAACCAGATTTACATATGCTTCAGGTATTTCTCGGGCCCTCAAATTTCTCTAAATTTCTTCCCGTGGTACACGGTCATATGCCTTTTCCAGGTTAATAAATATCATATGCAAGTTCTTTCTTCCTTCTCTATCTTTTTCTGTTAGTTGTTGTACAGAAAATAATGTATCCATTGTGTTCTTGCCTGGCATTTTGTTGGATGTCCGAAATATGCAGCAACCCTCACCAGAGAAATTCCGTATGGACAATAAAGACACCAAAAAGCTGTAAGTCTAATGAGAGAGAGAGAGAGAGAGAGAGAGAGAGAGAGAGAGAGAGAGAGAGAGAGAGAGAGAGAGAGAGAGATGAATGTTATCTATCAATGACTTGATACACCAACGAAATTCCATATGGAAATTAAAACACCAAAAAGTTATAAGGTATTTCATGTAAGACCTCTTTACACAGGTCCAGATCAGCACGGGCTTAGGCAACGTGACGGAGGCGCTGCAGTCTGAGAGGGCGGAGATTGCCTTCTATCTGTTCACCAACGGGTCGGTCTTCCGGCGGAACCTGTCGGAACACTTTGCCTACACCAACTCCCTCATTGATAATCTGAAGTGGCCAAAGTTCCGCATCGAAGACCCACTCTTCAAGAACAAGATCCTC
>NC_090745.1:17459190-17484190 GCF_036898095.1 Palaemon carinicauda
CCAGGAGACGTCAGGAAATCATCAACAGAGTGAAGATTGAGCCAGACTTCGACAAAGCCACCGAGTACTTCTACGCTATGTTGGGCTACCTGGATGCTCTCCAGAAGATTCAGTATGAAATCAGGTTCAGGATTGAGCAGACCATACTGTCAGAGGTAAATGTCATTAATCGAGTGGTCGACGGTATTCGGATTTGTCACCAGACTTGTGAGTATATATATATATATATATATATATATATATATATATATATATTATATATATAACGTATTTATACTACATATACTTGTTTTATATATATATATATATATATATATATACACACACACACATATATATATATATATATATATATATATATATATATATATATATAGCTATACAAATACATATAAATATTTAAATATATGCAAATATATTCCTTATAAACACAAAAACACACTACACACACACACACACACACACACACACATATATATATATATATATATATGTATATATATATATATATATATATATATATACTGTATATATATATATATATATATTTTATATACACACACATATATATATATATATACAAATATACATACATTCAGGTAAAGTTCCCTCAGCTAACTTACTGCATGCAGTATTCAGAAAAGGAATACCATTGCTGATGGATTGACTGATACTCTTTTTGTTTTTTGTTTTCTGGCATGCTGATGGATTAGTTAATGAATCAGTAAATAAAAGAAAGATATAATTCATCAACAATATGACAGGGATCCAGTCAATATAGTATTCTGGTCAATCGGGAAACCAGTGAACTATCGATGATTTTGTTCACTATTTCAGTTTATCATTCCATCAATCAAGCAATTAAGGACATTGACAAGCAAATTTATTGGGGTGGCCTACTTGAAACGTCCCTGCCTGTCGAACTATTGGACTGGAATTTGAGTCCCACTCAAGTTCGTTAGTTTCTTGCAACCTTACCATCCTTGTAAACTAAGGATGGGGGGTTTGGGGGAGCCTATAGGTCTACCTGCTGAGTCATCAGTAGCTATTGCCTTTCCCTTCCTGGTCCTCGCTTGGATGAAGAAGGGGGCTTGGGCGCTGATGAAACGTATGGTCAGTCTTTAGGGCATTGTCCTGATAGGGTACTGCCACTGTCCCTTGCCTCTGTCATTCATGAGTTAAAATCTTTAAAACTGTATTTTTCAGGTGACGTCATCGAACAGTCATGTGGTGGTTGGGATAGCTATTTTAGCAGTGGTTCTTCTCATTTCCCCAGTAATTATCGTCCTTGTCAGGATGGTTACAAGAACTTTACAGGTAAGTGATCCGTGGAGCATAAAGATCATGAAAACATTGTCATTAGGCTAAAATTGCCTAATCTAATCACATCTGTGACATTTTTACTAAATCTGTACTAAAATTATAACCTACGGCTTCCTATAAAATAATTAAAGCAGAAAGTAAAGCATAAATATGGAATATTTAGTTGATATTTTCTTACTTATCTCAGAAACAGGCATCTAATGGAATTACAGGACATAGGATATTATAGGAAATTGTATTTGTGCAATTGAACCATCGAATCAAAGGAGCAAATTGATTTAATATTGAATATGACAGAATTCTTCAGTTTACATTATTACAGATTTAGTTAAGTCTAAATAATGACTGAAAAGTTAGGGTTTAAGCTCTTACTACTACTGTATATAGAACAGGATAGGAGCAGTATATACAGAAGCTACCAATGATAGTGTATGATAATTACCTTCCAGTACCCCTTCAAGTTTTCTCTAGAGAGTTGACGACAAAAATTGAAGCGCAACTTACAATGCATTGATTGGTCAGTACCAGTAATTGAAGAAATACAGTTGGACATAGGAGTCCATAGTACACCTTGCTCCAAAGAAGTACACCCTATCCCACTCTTACTTCATGGCGAGTAACCAAAAAGATTTTTGTAGGGAGAGCTGGTCAAGGTGGTGGTCAGGGATAAACATAGGAGCTCGCCGCACAGTAAGGGTGTGACTGAGTGCACTTCCTTAGATCGAGGTGTACCAGGAATTCCCGTGTTCAACTGTACATCAACTGAATAATTTAAATACTATGGTATCGTTCTCCTGCGTTAACCTATGAATTCTTTTCTTTTCTCAATCACACAGGCTTTCACGGAGACGCTACAGTACAAGACTTACGAATTAAGATATGAAAAGAAGAGATCAGACAAACTCCTTTACCAAATGTTGCCGCCAACTGTCGCCCAACAACTAAAGCAGAGAAAGCAAGTGTCAGCGGAGACATACGAGTCAGTTACGATCTACTTCTCGGATATAGTAGGGTTCACTGAACTGGCATCTGAGAGCACACCCATGCAGGTAATTCGGTATTTTGTTAATGCAATATATTGGTTAATTGATTTTGAGTTTCCTGGCAACCTGACAGTGATGCAAAAGACTACTCCTAAATGACTGGTTGATAAATGTTTGAAATCTGAGATGTGTGCCACTGTTAGGATTACCCCTGCCCGGTAATTGTTGGTAGGAAGCATTTTTTCATAGCTGGAAATCAGGAAAAACAACCAGGTATCAAAATTATAATCAATTTGAGATAGGAAAACCAACATTAAGCTCAAAGTGCTCAAATAATTCTTAATAATTACAATGGGTTAGTAAATGTGATTGCAGAGCAAAGAAGGTAAGTTCAGTATATGATGTAAAAGAATTTTTTTTCTTATAGTATTGCCATCCTCAATCGCTTATAAGGAGAATCGACAAGCGTCAGTATCAATGACTAGGTGTTGACTAGACAATCCGACTAATGACACCTACTTCAACTGGCGATCACAATGTGTTAGGAGTTATATACCAAACAAATAAAGTTGGCCACTGATGCTAGGAAAAAGCTACAGCATTAAAAATCAATTTCACTACATTTTCACCTAATCCTATGTGGGGAAGATTACAACCATATCCTTTATACATAAAGAATATCACCCTTTCTAAAATAAAGATACTAATTATGTATGTTCTTCCTTAGAATATCAAAGAATTAAAAAAATCGACTAATAGAAACCGCAATTTAAGCTTTAACATAGCTCACATCCTAGAGGTTCTCAGGGTATAAGTATAACTGGCCAGCAAAATGAGCACTATTGCCGGAAGTACAAAGCTTCTGAACTTTACTAATAGAAAATATTTCATAAGCTTGACCAGTTTTGAATACTATGATTTTAAGTTACAGTGATCATGAATGATCCTACTTTAACTACATAAACTTGAATTCTTTTTCACTGAGATAAGCAACCACTTTATGACAGAAAGATCATTTACTTTACAAATACTCAATTTTGTTACAATGATTAATAGAGCACACAAAAGCTTGCCTATTATAATTCATACTTATATCAACATTAATAAAAATTAATACTCCTAATGTTTTCAAATTATTCGATGACATTTATGAGTTAGGCTAATATGTGTTGTAGCATATGAGTTCAGGACCTGTCACATCTCACCGGGTTACACTAATGAACAGATTACGTGTGAAGAACAGTCATCCAGTCACTTCTGTAGGCAAAATTGTTGCGGTTGAATCTCGGGGGTTGTAATGTAATGGAAATTGAACGGTTGAGACGAACAACAAGTCAACAAGGAACAGATGACCAACAGACTGACTAACGAACTTCAACGGATAGGAACGAAATGACAAAGGACAATTAATGGATAAAGATTGTACAAAAAGTAGGAGTGCTGAAGAATTAACAAACAGAACAGACTAATACCGAAGAAGTAGCAGAAGAGAACTGCAGACAACATGGACACTAATGTACATCAATGGAGTGACATTTTGGGGGCCTGTTCCCTCTCCATAATTGCAATCCAATGAGATGTGACAGGCACTTTAACTACTGAAGACTGACTCCTAAAGTAAAAACCAAACATTTTTTGCAAGCAAGACCCTGACAAGATCCTACAGTAGTAAAATTTCTCATGAAAAAGTCTAGTTGGCCCAGTCTCTTTGCTCAATAGAGTATGTAGTGCACTTAATGCCCGGATGTTAAGATTTAGCGTTCATGGAATTAAATTATGAGAAAATTGAACCTTCCTACTTTCAACTCCTATCTGGGTCGCAAAGACACCCAGTTGGCAATGGCTTTTTATGTGTCCATAAAACAATTCCATTCTAAAATGATAAGTCATAATTCGGTACTCTCCATTTACTCCAAAATTATGCAGTCCTGCAGCTCAATTCTTCTTGTACAATAATTAGGAGGTTCTTTAAATAGGGGGAAAGCAAAAAATTGCAAGATATGTTGAGCTAGGGGGAGGGGTTGTAATAAAAATAGCTTGGTTTCCTCACTATAATCCCGATACAAAACTGGTATAGTATAGAAATTAATCATTCATAGGTTTTCTTATAAAAATGTAGCTCGCTTAATGACGCTTACCAATAGGGACCAAACCAGAAGCAACATAATTAACTTGGGCAAAATGGAAAATATGCTGCTCATTCACTGAAGGCTTATGCTAACAATATCTCTGAGTCATTAATGAAACTGTTAAAGACTTCTTCCAGAAACTAAAATACTACTTTAAAAATCTTAACATTGTCAAGAATTGTTATAGCTAATATCTCTTATACTTGCATGTTTACAGGTAATTTCTTTACTGAATGCTTTGTACAAGATGTTTGATTCACGTATTGAACTGTATGAGGTGTACAAGATTGAGACCATTGGTGATGCCTACATGGTTGCCTCTGGTCTACCTCAACGTGGAGAAGGTAAGAATTAAATTTTATGTTGTTATAGTCTTCATTTGACTGAATCTAACTTTAAATTCAGACTACATTAATGACCGGGGTAGGATGTGAAGGAAAAGATGGAGATGATAAGCCATAGCATTCTCCTATTTAAGGACACCCACGAATCATTTATACCATTTCATAAAATATTACAAAAGTGACTGATCTCTTAAAAACAATTATCTTTTCTTTTAACAAAATGCCTTTTTACTTAGGATCAGGTCCTTTTTAGATATGAACTGATCAAATGGTTTGTTTTAGGATAAGTACATCCACATAAACCCCCAAAAAAACTTCCGCCCGTGCAGCAACTAGCCTTAATTTACTGAACAGTGTTAAACTAAGATTCCGTCATTTAACTTAATAGCTTTGATCTACTTTTGACATTTTTTGCACTGAATACAACTATACTCTAACTTAAACTACATTCATACTTCTTGCACTAACCAAATTCATATATTCACATTTCAAAAATTTTCACTTTAGTTACATCCCACTTTAGTAACTTGGTATTCAAACAGGTCTCTGAACTCTCAAGACATTATTTTCTGTACTCTATCATGCATGAACAGGAGTGTAACCTGCAGAAATACCAAATGCATCAGGCAAACAACCAAACATACAGCATTACGATATGTATAAATTACTGAGATCCTACTGTATCTAACTATGATTGCGAGTTGGAATTACAGTACAGCGCTACTTTGCTACACTTCAATATCATTCATCATTGTTAAATATGGAAACAATCTTTGCACATTTCATCTTCACTATGATTTAGCTTGCCAATGATAGACCAGTACCACAGTCCATGATAAAAAAATATTTGGCCCTAAACATCGACGCTCAACATGATTTAGATTAGAGAACACAACTGCATATCACTGTAACAGAGTAGGATCTGACAATACCTAAAATTGGTTATGACTTTCAACACAACATATCACTGCCAGATGGACTCAACTTTGGAAGAATCACTACATCATTACTAAAGAACAGATAATTTATATAAACACAAGCTTTACACTTACAGCAGAAAGTACACAGAAGGAGCAAAAAGTCAGCACAGATGCACAAAGCTATATGACATTGCGTTTTAACAGTCTTTAATAACTATTCAATAAATTCTCTCTGATATAACAAGCAATTAATTACTTTCATGCAGCTGACGAGTAGACCACAAAGCTACAATTTATGAATGTATATAGTCTGTTACTGGTGAACAAGACTGCACAGTACCTCAAAATTATTTACTTTATGCCGCTTTGGAATGTGATATTACAATGTGGGGTGTTTCTTTCTAGCCTTTAACTATAAGCATCACATCCTATCATTCTGCACTCATGATCATCATATAATTGTCATGAAGAAATACCATCTCTTGTTAATTAGATTAAATTCTTGAAGTATTTACCTAAAAAAACACTGCAAACATTTTGACAGGCAACTAACAAATATGTAAACTAAAATTAGATAAGTACGAGTATGACTTCTCTGACATAACCATATCTTAGATCATTCATAGAAAATGTTGAATGTCATTAAAAGAAAACATGTCTGTGATATGAACTAAAGAACTTTAGCTAACTGAAAAAGTTAAGATTTAAGCTGCTGTAGTAAACCACAGAGCATCAAACTTATATCACCTCTTTATTTAAGTTAAATAGAGAGTGGTATTTCTGTTAATTGTACAACCTAGCAAGTTTTAACTATCTAGTTCTGAAATTCTTGAGGTTCAAAAATACCACTCTTTATGGATGGTCCAATAATTCTTGCGTGACTCTCATTTTAGATAGGTGGTGAAATAGCCAGATATTCACAATAATCACAACTTTTCTTTATATAACATCTTCCATCAACCACTTGTTGCAATTAACCATCACCATCATCACCTGCTGTAGCTTTGACAGTCCTGTTTACAATAGAAATTTGGAATGATTGAGCGACGATTTTACCTATACTTTGCAGTGCTGTGAAGTGACATATAATCTAAACCTAAGGCTGAGAGCAGAGTATGAATTCATATACGCCATTACATTTAGAAGCTCAGGAAAGACTCAGTTTAGGAGTTCACAGTTGTTAGCATTATTGACCTACGATGATAGCTGTTTAAACTTTGTTATCAGTAGTCTACAGCTTCCTCTTGTATGTGCTATTTCCTGTTACTAGATGTAAGATCATAGCTACTAGGCTGAAAAATTCTTAAGGGTGGAATGGCTCCAGAAAGATCTCTACCTTTAGTGTTTCTTTCTCTCTGTTTAGACCAAATCAAGAGATCTACGAACTTGGACCGCCTTGTTTACACGCCCCCCGTCTACAAAATAATGAGTCATACGGGTTTAGGTAAAACTTAAAATAATTTCGTGGCCACAATGTTTGAGTCCTAACTTCGTTGAAATTTGGTAATAGCAGATTTTATTACCCCTTTTCAAGTATTTTAAGATATTGAAAGACCTTAAGTAGCTATGAAATTAATGCACCAAATTACACCAGAAACCAGAGAATTCTCACAATTTACCTCATGTGGACTTTAAGTTCCCTGAAAAGAACAGCTGAGCCAAAATTTCATACAGGTCAAGGACTCGGAAGTAGTAGTCTTATCAGTATTTGTCTCTCTGGTATTAACATGATCCTTCTCCTTATCTTTTCTCTATTGCGATGACAATGCGCTTGGCATCTTGATCGCTCGCTCAATCATTTCAATGACTTTTTGGCTTTTGTGTGGAGAAACAATTTACATGTTGGTGATGGTCAAGACAACGCATTGTCGTCAGCAGCATCACTGTCTTTTTTAGATGAATTTTGCCATTTGCTTTAGCATACTATTAGGACAGCAATGTTTAGCTTCGTGTAGCAGAGTAAATCTAGATCACATCTCGGAGCCTTTATTTATTTTCCATTAACATAATATGTTTCTTGTACCTGTGGATTTCTTTGGTATATCCTTTATACCAATCAAATGTACTCTTTAATTATTTTCTTTTATTGCTTCAAAAGAACTGCAGTTCTTTACAAAAGCGGTTTTCTGTGTGCTTCTAGAACATTTATACCAACAGCTGTGTAAATAAAACCTTGACTTACTTTCTTTAGTCTATACTTTTCAACAGGTTTCGCCTCTATTTTTATGTAAGCATGCATATTCGTTTCACCTTCATTTTTCTCTTAGCTTAGAATACACCCTCAAAATTCTTCATCATCTTAAAGGCCTCAGACTCCTGGAATGTATCGAATAGATGTTTATCTATTTCATCACTTTTCTCTTTTACGCTTTACCTACTCATCAGGAAAAGAACACGCTGCCGAGATCGCTTCAATGGCCCTTGACTTACTCCATGCCACGGAGAACTTTGTGGTGCCACACATGCCCGGAGAAAGACTCCAGATCCGCATTGGCATCCACACTGGTCCAGTGGTAGCTGGGGTAGTTGGCTCTAAGATGCCACGCTACACCCTCTTTGGAGAGTCAGTCAACATTGCTTCCAAGATGGAGTCTACGGGCCTTCGTGAGTATAATACATATACCATTTGTGCTCTCTTCTAAATAAGAAAGTACATGTAACTTTTTGCTGTCTGAACGATTTAGAAGATTGAACCCAAGTGCAGAGAAAAAAAAAAAACCTTAGTTATATAGAATTTGAATGAATTTTAGATTTATATGTTAAATGAGTTTAATCTTTATTTCTGTAGATCAGCACCTGGTTTCAATTTCCATTTCAAGTGAAGGTTGCATTGTTTTAAAAGATATTAATGCAGCACAAATATGTTTAACCCAGCCATATTCTTAAAACCTGATACTTGTGTATGGTTATACAATAAATCGCATTGTCTATTTAGTGGTTCAAGAATATAAAAATCATGAATAGAGATATAGAAGTATAGTTTGTCATTATAATCAGGAATAACACCACGGATTCTCTATAATCTTGGGTAGATAATTCCAAACATTTAAGAAGTTACTGAATGATTAATTCTAAAACTGTCATAAATCAAAGATAT
The DNA here is from genome assembly GCF_036898095.1 of Palaemon carinicauda. Lineage (NCBI taxonomy): Eukaryota > Metazoa > Arthropoda > Malacostraca > Decapoda > Palaemonidae > Palaemon > Palaemon carinicauda. The sequence continues at coordinate 17,467,987 of NC_090745.1, forward strand.
ATCTGTGACTTGTGTTTATTTTTTATGCCCCAAAACAGCATTCAAGATACACATTACTGCATCAACTAAGGAAGCGCTGGAAAAAGTCGGTGGTTTTATCATGAAGTTGAGGGGAGAGATGGAAATCAAGGTGAATTAAGGTTCTTTATTTTTTATTTCTACTGAGTTATATGTGATTTTCGATTAAATGGAAAAGGGAAAATATCAGCAAACTAAGCAGGACTAATAAACAATTACAACTTTGAAGATATGAGAATGAAATGTAATTGTTTTCTAAAGGGTTACTAAATGAATTCTGACCATATATTGCTAGAATGGTACATGTGATATTTAATGAAAAATTGCAAACTTTACAGAGTATTTGGTTATGAAATTTTTGAAACCATAGAAGCCCTTAGCATTAGCCATGCTCATGATTTTCCCTTGTTCGTAATTATTGTGATAATCATTAAGAGATTATATGTTGGTGAGAAATAAAATGGAGGCATTGACAATCTAAACAACAATCATCTAATGAAGAAATATTTAAAAATACAATTTGTCCTCCAATTTCTTTCTTGTTTTTTATGTATCAATGGTTAATGTTCTTTTTTCAGAATTAGACCATCCAACTAATTGTCCCTGTAAACTCTCCTGGACAAAAACTCTTCTCCATGTTTTTAAAAGAATTTATCAAATTAAAAACAATCATTTTTGCAGTCTCATAAATCTATCTACATCTAGTAACAATGTTATTTTTCCTTATTAACCCATGAAATAAGTTCTTCATAAAACCTTCTCTTGAGATATATTTTTCAAGGCTTCTGCAAGTATGGATTTCATCAACAGAAAAGTGAATAGAACTTTAGGGTAGTCATACTTTTTATATTCATCTAAACATCATCTGTTTACCTTGCCTATTTATTTACCTGACATTTTATCTATGTATGTATAAAGCTATTGATCCCTCTGTCTATCTGCTGTATGTCTGCAAAACTTCCCCCAGCTTTTTATCAATAACTTTCTCTCATATATCTGTTGAATACTACAGGTAATTATGTTCATGCTCTCTCTCTCTCTTCTACCTGGCTAACATGTCTCTATCTATTATTTCTCCCATATTTATGCCCATTATTCGACTTAACTGCGTACCAGTTTACCTTCTTTTTTGTTCTCTTTCTCCAACATCTGTCATATATTGGATATTTCATCTTATTTTTATGCTCCCTAACCCAACCCAACCCAACCCAACCTATCTAACCCAACCTCTCTCTTTAAGCTTTCCACCTCTATTCATCCTTCTTTCTTTCTTACATGAGCAAAATAATGATGAGCTATAAAATAATGCACTTAAAGAGTAGAAAATATTGATCCCAGCTTCAGCATGATCCTGTTATATAAAAAGCAACAGCACAGCATTTCAGTAATATCTAGATCCCGATACTGATCAAGCATACAGAAAGAGGCAGAGATATAACACTTTTCACCACTAAGTTGTAAGTGTAAGAATTACTAGTACAGTATAAAATATACACATAGCGAATAAGATTTTCTAACATGTAGATTAAACTCAGTTCTTGATTGCCTTCAAATAATTTCACGTAAAGTGATATAAAAACACTATGAAACTAGGCTTTGCATATATAAAAAGTAATTTTCGTGATTACATCATTGGTAATTTCATCAAAAAGTATGGAGGGAAATTAGAAATAATTTTAAAATTTCCAAAGAAATTGGCATCATTGAAAAAATTGAAAAGTGCAATAGAGAACGCTAGGGTGACTTGAGAAAAATCCGAGATAGAATGTAAGAAAGCAACCAAATACAAATGATATAATTCCTATGCGAGACCAGACAAAACCCATGCTCATCAGATGAAGTACTCATTATTTACTAATTCCATTGTAAAATGAGGACAGGCAAACTAACAGTACAGAAAAACAAGCTGCAAAATAACGCAATCGTTGTCAAGGACTGCCATGATAAAGTCTGGGTGCAAGTATTCGCACTCAGCCATTGGTACACACTTTTTTATATCTTTTATTATGAAATACACATTTACAATCTCAAAATTTATAACATATATATATATATATATATATATATATATATATATATATATATATATATATATATCATATACAGTATTTGGATTAATAATTTTTCATTTCACATATACTGTATTTACCATTGAAATTTTTACTATTTATCGAAATATGTTTTTGAATAAAAAATATATCTATACTGATACTAAAGACAAGTGAAGTTACACCAGTACTGCTAGATAGGTACCGTTAAAATGTATTTCCACGTAGCAACAATAGCTGCCTAAGTCAGGGAATTTCCTCATCATATATAAAATCAGAAATATGTGCCAACTAAAACTATATGGAGTCAAATATTCTAGCAGCATTAGTTACCCAATACCATAACACCTCTTTGAATTGTTTAGATTCCTAACAAGTTTCCATTAAAAAATTCTTTCTAGACCTCATAGGATATCTGGTCAATATTTTCATTTGTAGGTTGACGGGATTACACACATTGTGGTGGCCTATTGGAAATGTCCCTGACTTGTGATCGCCAGACTGGGGTTTGAGTCTTGCTCAAACTCATTAGTTTCTTTAATGTCCGCAACCTCACCATCCTTGTGAGGTATGGATGAGGGTTTTGGGGGAGCCTATAGGTCTAACCGATGAAATATCAGCAGCTATTACCTGGGTCTGCTCCACCCAAGCTAGGAGCAGGGACTTGGGCGCTGATCGTATATATGGTCAGTCTCTAGGGCACTGCCCTGTTTGCCTCTGCCATTATTGAGTAGCCTTCACTGTGTTGTAGATTGTTTGTCATTTATCTTAAGATTTCTAATGATTTTCCAAAGCCAAATTCATTCACTGGCTTCAAATTGAATAAAAAGTGGGTCAGTGAGAAACGAGGCAGGTTCCTTTAGGAGGATCCTTATAGAGAAAAATTCCTTGCGAATCTGCTTTACTTAGACCCATTTTGGTGAGGTGGGGGTCACTCACTCTGCTTGTGCTTCAGGAAGTGAAGATGAAAAGTCTTTTTTTTATTTAAAGGGGAAAGGGTGAGTATTCAGAATTACTCGTGTTGGATAATTATGGATGCATTCTTTCCTATTCTAATTGCCTACAGTACATCATTATTTGAATTTTAGTTTTTGTAAAACCTTGTCTAAGGTTGATACTCCTCATACGGAGCTGAATATGTCCTTTCCTTTGAAAAATCCTGTGATGCCAATGTTTATTTTTCATTTTGTAGAACTCCGGAGAAAATCAGTTCTCAAAGTAAAATAATTTACAGCTGCAATACCAACCTCAAAATGAACTCTTTTCAACTGAGCTGAATTTATGGTTGTTTCTGTCATTGCTTTTGATGTAAAGGCATCCCATATTGCATCACTTTTCATCATTAATAACATGCCTCCTGTATGCTTCCTTTCTTCTTTCTGGCAGCAGTAGGTATTAACCTTGCATTCTTTAGGATGGTTACCTCAGCTTACAGCACTAGCAAAACTTTTTGGAACCAACAACTGGGCGAGATCCCACTTTTTTTCTGTGGCTGAATAGCATCAATCTCTTTGTTGTTCATACACTCCTGTCGTACTGTAATGTTTTGTACCAGAGTTATTGAACTCTAGTGTGGACAATTCTTATAAACCTGGACAAGGCTTCAAAGATTTTCAACAGGGGTTTACAAGTGCAGAGCAAATACTAAGTTGTACAACATGAACCAGTGATTATATTAGAAATGGAATTCAAGGACTAGTGCACCATGAACAGATGTCAATGTTACCTCAATGCCTGTCCAGTGTGTCTATTTGGTAGGGAAAAAACTTCAGAAGTGGTAGCAAAATGGCAATATCTGAGGACTTCTATATATCCAAAAAAGCCACCAACTTTGAAGGATTTTAAATCTGATACAACAGGAGAAAGCAGAGTCAGTTCTGGACTATGACTGAATTGAATTTAGTTCAGTGCTACTGCACCAATAATCATGTCACTCCTCTTTAATTTTTTTAATGTAAACACAAAATCCCACAAAACAAGATGGCAAATTTAGAGGATTTATCTGGTAACTTTCCTCAATTGCACAGAACCCCTTCTTTAAAATGGAGAAAATTCACAACTTCTGAATTCAACTAATCTAAACTCATATGTAACCTAGTTTGACTTTGAACAATGTTATAAATTAGACTTAATTAAACAAAACTGACCATAATGAGACGATAGCTTAGCCTAAACTCCACTATAGCACTCATTTCTTCTGAATCAAAACCTTGCCAAACATATGATTGTGAATATCTAGCCAGCCTTTTCCATACAACAGTGATCAAGTTTAAATATGTGACAAAGACTGACTGATACAATAATCTACCAAAGCGATTTGGATGCAATACATCGAGTGATAAAAAAAACTGTAGATCATAGAACAGTGAGAATCATTTGCTATATTTGAAACCAATTAAGATCTCAGTACAGTATTTTACAGACTAACAGAGCTTCTTCACTCGAGATCTGGTCTGTGTATTAGAAATCTCGACCATGTTACATTTCTGCCTCTTTTTTGCTGTGGTAGTATATCATCAGGAACGTATTCTCGCACGCACTCTCACCATCAAACAGTAATTTACCTACTTTACTTATTTATATATACAACAGTCACTGCAACTGAATATCTTTGATTGCTCTCGTCAACGATACCTTCACAGTAGCTTCAGAATGACCGCACCGCATTAAACCGAGAGATTACTTAGCCCTGTACCTGTTCAAATCTCGGATTGATCTGGCAACCAGATGGATTTAGGGCCATTGAAGAATATCTATATAAAAATGCAATACGAATTTATAATCTTTCAAATATAAATAACTAAGTCCTAACTAGATTAAAATGAATTGTTTAGCTCCCAAAATGAAATGCAATAGAACCTTCTCTATAGCCTTGCTCTTTGCCCGAATGACCCTAAAATCGACTTCCAGTGGACCGATCTATCCTCGATCGTCGGACACGGCCACTGTACTCTCTCCTCCTCACAGCTGAGCCAGAGAGTATCGTCGCAGGGTAAGGGATCTATGGAGACCTACTGGCTCATCGGGAAGCACGGAAAGATGCCCGATCGAAGGGTCGAGTCCGACAAAGAGGAGGAGATCGACGTCATGGCAGAGAACCCGCACACGGACGCCCGCCGCAAGCAGAGGAAGGCGCAGAAGGAGAAGGAGAGGGAGAACAAGGAGAAGTCCACGGTACGCAGGGCGATTGACTCCATCAAGGAACACCTGCCCAAGTAAGGTTCTTTGTTCGGGAAAGGTCCAAATAAAAAAAAGGGTGCTCGTTTTGCCTCACAGAAATCAATTTTGTTTGAGAAAGAGAAAAGGCCAGAAATGCAGAATCAGAAAGTTGAATGTTGGCTTTTATCCAGGGGAAACAAGCCAATAAACAAATCAGTTTAACCACTATAACTTAATTTTTTTGCAGTATTTACCCTTTAAAATCATAAGCACAAATCACCTTACAGAAGTCATTACAAAGCCCCCGAACCTTTATTTTTATTTTTTTTAGACTGGTTTATTTTAAAATTATAAGAAAAAAATTCATTTTCCCCTTTTTTCTTTCATGCAGGAGTTAGGAGTACTGAAACCTCGCAAGCATCCACGATAAACATCACTAACTACAAAGAAGGCAGTGCAATAAAGCCATTACGACACGTTTCGCTTGAAATATATATACATATATATATATTTCCCGTGCAACAGAAAATAAATCTTCAGAGCATCTATACAACAAGAAAGCTTCTAGATTAACTGTAAAGACATATATAGTGCATCTGAGTAATTTGAACAAGATAACTGTTTCATAGCTGTCAGAAAGTAAATGAAAGAGGCACTGTACTGACATCAAGTAGCGGAGTGACAGAAAAATCTCCAATTGTTTTTGTTAACAAGTCACTTGGAGTCCTTGTCTCTATTTGTTTGGTTTAGTTACAGTGTCCTTTAGCTATCAAACCTATAATAAATATGCAAATAAATATCCTGCATCACAAGCACGTCCTGGTAGACTTTCACCTGATCAAGTTTTTTCGTCATCGACACGTGCGTCCAACATACCCAAGATATAATTGGACTTTTCAGTGTCCATACATCTAAAGTTCCCTCAAGTATCTATACATCTGAAAGACTAAAATACCCACACTTGTAAAATACCCATACTTTTGATTTCAAGATTTCATCGATGGAACAGTGTTAATACATATATGTAATGGTTCTTGCCCATTAGAGCAACTTGTAATATAGCTGATGGCATCTCTGTACATAAGATACAAGCAGGTTTTTCATCACTAGAAAGAATAATCTAGGTTAATCCCATTGTGCCGTAGTCCAGTTAGCTACTAGAAATAAGGTCTTCACTTAGTTAAATTTGAATCTGAATCTCAATTTTGCCTCGTGTTGTGGTTAGATTAACTTTGCACATGCACACTGTGGCTCTCTAGTCTATCATGATCAGCACCCTTTAACTGAATTGTGCTTTGAGAACTGGGAAATCTGTGCACTGAATCGTTGGCATTTACATACCGATTAACTCCCAAGACATAAATGGGAACAAAATATTCGTTCATTTATAAAACGAATTTACATTTATGGTTTGATCTCACACTATATAAAAAATCTATTATTGATTATTACATACTGAAAGGTGGTCATGAAATTTCTTCGATCACTGTGAAGACGATTATATTAGAGGAAAACCCAGATGGTTTTGCAGTTGACAAAAAGCCTCCCAATAAAAAAATGCCAAACTTAGAAATTTTTTGAAGAAAAATTATTTAGACATCTATATCAATCAACTTTCATCAGGTCCTGATGAAAAAAGTTCCATAGGAGTTGACACACGGAGGGCCAAGGAAAGCTTGATTTTCATCATTGGGCCTCTTGAAGACTACACAAACAGCAGATCTTCCTGAGAACTTTTCCTTTAGATTTGTTAACCTCTGATCTCAGGCACTTCGAAAATAGCTACCTCTTTCATATCTACCCCCTTGCTTTGTGTTCCTTATCTCACACATTTCATCCCACTTTATCAGTGGCAAGTGCTATATCATGGTAAATGCTTTAGAAGGCTCTCACCTGTCACTTCTGTCAACTTTCTTGACGGGTGAGTGACAGAACCTCCTGGCACTAGTCAGTCCCTTGTGCTTAAACGATAGATTGTGCCACTCAGACTTGGTGCCAATGTCAAACCTGTCTGGCTTTTAAAGGCGCCAAACTTAAGAAGTCATCGTGATATGATTCCGCCTACTCTATTGGAAATTGAATTTCGTTCTGACACAGAAATACGTAAATAACAGCTGCTATGCGAGAGCTTTTATTTCAAGTGCCACTTGTGAAAATTTAATTTCATCTATACTGTAAAAATGTGTGATTCAAGGGTCACCTGGTAAATATTTCGGCTTGTTTCTTTTCTATATTCATTTTCTGAGTTTATCCTTCTTGCTATTACTTTCAATTTTGTACATCTCTCTCTCTCTCTCTCTCTCTCTCTCTCTCTCTCTCTCTCTCTCTCTCTCTCTCTCTCTCTCTCTCTCGCTATCAACTCCAAATCAAGGAAACATCAAAAGATGACAATAAATGCAGGATTTTTCTGAAATCTTAGGTTACATAAATCACGCTAAAAAACTCTTAATTTACTGAATGAAACTAGTGGCATTTTAATGAAAGGAAATTACCACTATGTATTTTAATGCTATGTACAACATTTAAAATTTCCTTGTAGCACTTCATGAGATCGCCAAATGATACCCCTCATCCAGGGGGAATTATTATCCAATCCACAACCAAATGTGGAAATAAACCACTAATTTTTTTTTTTAGGTTACTGCAACACACACATGATGTTATTACGCAGCAGAATCTATAAAAACCGGGATGTAGAAATAAAAGCACAATTTCTCACGCTTTAAAATTTGTTCCATTCTTTAAAATACACATATGACGGTTTTTTATGAGAAAGAATCCATATGTTTTTTTCGATAACCGCGAGGTCAAAAAGTAAGCACAATTTCTTAGCCTTTAAAAAATCGAATGACAAACTTTGAGGGTTCTGCACTAACCCCGTGAATAACAAACAAGCAGAAGAAAAAGTCTGTATGTCCTGCACCAGCACCTGATTTTATGAGCGTAAAATGCCCGTCGAGGAGGCCTCGTTCAGCACTGTTCACTTAAACGGGAAAATAAAACTGATAACTGCATATATCAAGTAATAATAAAAGGTTACCTTACAATCATCTTAGACCTAAAGACTACCAATTCATCGTTATGATATTTTTTCGAGGAGTTTATTGTCCACAAACTGTATCTCGTCCTATGGTTTTAAGATTGGCCACGTTGTTCATGACACCACTTCAATGTAGAATTGAATGGCATTAAAGGTAGGATAATGATACAGTACTGCATAGCGATAGACAACACAAACAGTTTAAAACAGTGCCAATTTATTATTTTGAGTTTCTTGGTGAAAACTGCTGAACGACCCAAGAATTATTTAGGAGTATTTGTTTATGTGCACAGACTGAAATTCCCACAAACTCTGCCACTTACATTCTAGTGAACATTACGTAGAAAATCAAATAATTTCACTGTAAATAATAGCATTCAAATGTAACAAATTAGGAAATAAATATTAATTATTTTTTGTGTTTAATTCACCTTTCAAGGCTTATAACTTTCTTTCTCTTCACGATAGACTAAACGCAAGTCAGACGTCTTGCTAGGGTCCTTTACAATATGGGATTGTTGCTTTACTAGGGTTTCTTCATTACTTTTGTATTAGATACCTCTTAATGGGTAATCTATAAAATTAACTCTTGTAACAGCTGTCTCTTCAAGAGTATTCTATAAAGATTATCTATGAAGGAATTGCCACTGTCTAAGCTCCTTAGCTTCAGATTCCGTGCTTGGATCCTTAATTTCTAATATCATTTTGTGGCCCAATAAACAATCTTCTGCCATTCTCGAGGGGTTTCATGCCTATAACTTAAAATGTCCTATTGGGTTCACTTACCCTTGGGGTCACATGCCCTACTGGTGCCTTATAACATTAGTTTCAGATGCCTTGTGGATCATATATCTTTAGCTAAAGAGTTTTACTGGGGTCTAACAACATAAGCTTCAGATACAATTTTAGATACCCTTTTTAGGTTCCTTGTCCTAAAGGGGCTCTATACCATTAGCTTTAAATACCATGATGGGGGCTCTATACCATTAGCTTTAAATACCATGATGGGATTCCATCTAGCTACCTGCAAGTGTCTTCTTGGGGTACAGGTGTTCAAATTTGGGGCCCACGTGTTCAAATTCAGATAAACTGCAGAACTCAGATCCCCTAATAAGTCCAATAGCATTAGTTTCATATGCCTTGATAGATTCTTTAGACTAATTCAAGTTCAATGCCCGTAGCTTTAAATACCCTGCTTGAGTCATATATCATTGGCTTTAGATACCCTGGTCTGGTGCCATAACGCAAACTTGAGGCACTCTGTTTGGGTTGGGGTATCATACTTTTAACTTCATCATGTTAGTTTCAGTTGTTTTGAAGAACCTAAATGAATAATTTTTCACCTTCACTCCTGTAATATTTTCTCAATGAGCTGGTGAACTCAAGGTTTGAATTTCAAAATTCAAATTTCCTAACACATTCGATAACTTATTAATTTCTTTTGCAGACCAAGAATTCAGTTTGGGGTTTTGGATGATTTAAAAGGCAAACGTAATATTTGAACCATTAATGAAGTCACTAACTCTTGCAAAAAAAGTATACTAATAAGAAAACTTTCAAAATTAAAAAATATCAAGGAATCCTCAAGAATATGACTTCAATGTCAGAAATGAAGCCAAACATTTTTGAAACATGATGGTCTGGTAAATGAAAAATTCAGATTTGATATTGATCTCACTCTGCCACAAGGCTAAAACAGTAGTGAAGTAAGCCATCCAAATATGGAGCCTTTTGCTAAGAAATGTGGCCAAGGTAATACAAATTTTACCTTTACCTGAGGAACAGGTTAAAAAAAAACCAGGCAGACAGGTAAATTGCTAGATGCCCCAGACGGTCAACTATGGGCATACTATTACCAAAAGAATATCACAGGACGATTTAACCTCGACTCTGAATTATGACCTGGGCTCTGTTTTGGTCAATGTTAAACTCTTACTTAACCTTCAAGTATGATCTTGACCATCACACATTAAATCCCTATGACTCATATCTGGCATATCAGAAGTAAGAAGTCTTCATCTTCAAAGGCGTTAAAACTAAAGTTTCAACACTTTAACCTTTGTATACGGACAGTCTTACAAAGGACTGGGCAGATACAGGTCAGTTATCAGATGACTCAAGAAGATATACCACACATGAAAAAGATTCCCTCTTCAAATTGCTAATATGTACAGTTGAACATAAGAGATCCTGGCACACCTCACTCCGAAGAAGTGCACCCTATCACACCTTTACTTTGCAGCGAGTAACCAAAGAGATAGTGTAGGGAGAACTAAAAGAGGTGTGGGCTGAGCAAAACAAAGCCAAGCAGTAAGGATGAGGCTTGGTGCACTTCTTTAGAGCAAGGTGTACCATGAATTTCTGTGTCCAACTGTACATGGAGTATTTATTAATCCTACCGTTCTTTCTGTATACAAGAGCATTTGCGAGTTGATAATTAATCTTAATAAAAAAATTATTGGCCTACAACTTCACAAAAAGAATTCGCAATTTTGTTCTAAACACTATTTCAATGTTTAGAACCTCCAGCTGTTCAATTACAGATGGATGGAAAGAAGGAATTTGGGAATTTGGGAAATATAGCCCGGCGTTGGGGCCACTCAGGGCATTCAATGCCCAAGTGATGTTGGAAGATACCTCGAATTTACATGTCCCAAGTTCATCAAGCGAGGTGCACAAACCGCACTTAAGGCTTGGGTTAAAAGGTCGCTCATGAATGGCAGAAGCAACGAACAGTGATAACACCTCCAGCAGGACAATACCCTAGAGACTACCTATAACATATATACATATGGTAAGAGTAGAGTCCAAGCCCCGCTTCAACCAAGTTAGTACCAGGGAGGGCCAAGCAATGGCTGGTGATGACTAAGCAGGTAGACCTATAGGCTCCCCAAAACGTCCCCATCCTTAGCTCACAAGGATGGTGAGGTTGCAGACACTAGAAGAAATTATAGAGCTTGAGCGGGACTCAAATGCCGGTCAAGCAGTTCGCCAGGCAGGGAAGTTTCCAATAGGCTACCGCAACTTACGATGATAAATTTATAATATCAAAGCATCTGAATATTTGGAAAAAATATAGATTTATGGAATTTGGTCTAAGCGCTGTGCCCTAGGAGGTAATTCAACGTCTAATTGAATCTTGGAGATAACTTGGCATTTGTACAAAGAACTAAAAGTAAATCAAGTTGTACAGCAGGAACAAAGGTAAAATCGAAGAGTAAAGAGTGAGTGGAGTTAAGACCCTTTAATAATCATTCTGATGAATTTGGAAATTGTAATAAAATGTTCATTCAAAAAACTAAAACGTTAGCAAACCATTTTACATTTAACATCAGTAGCTTTTCAGAATATAAACGTTTCACTATTTCGGGATTATGAACGTCTATCTAAAAACGAATTTGACCGACAGAAGGGATTTTTTTGTTTAAAAGATTTAGTGTTTGCATCTTATTATATCATCTTAAACCATTGTTCTCTAGTCTGGGGTAGTGTTATAACCTCTGTACCATGGTCTTACATTATTTGGGGTTAAGAGTTCTATTGCTAGAGAGTACACTTAGGCAAGCTATTTTATGTTTCGTTATATCTTTACCTCACTGGGCTATTTTTCCCTGTTGCAGCCTTTTAGTATCCTGCTTTTCCAACTAGGGTTGTAGCTTAGTTAATAATAATAATAATAATAATAATAATGCGCTTGCATTAATATCTCCAATTTAAAATTACTAAGTACTTGAATATTCAGGTATTATTATTGCTTATTTATTCTAGTTTTATGTTTATGGGATTGTTTTTTTCGTTAATATGTCTCCGGGTCTATGACTATTATACTTTAAGGTTTTGAATCCTGGAGTATCACATGCGTTGGTTTCTCGCGCATCCACAATTATGTTCATTTTTATTTGTTTATTTTTCTCTTCGTAAAATGAATTCTTCGGTGATAAACACGAAGCTAGGATAAAAACTTATAGTGGCGTATAATGACATTTTCCTGTTTATAACAAATCATTTATACAAATCATAGATAATTTTTGTAGTGTAATCTTGTGGTTTGGATAACTCTAAAAGTAGAGCATGTTGTTTTATCAGTGTCCAGTTAAAATGTATTGAATAAAACCGATTTTTTTTTCAATTACCTTTCAAAAGTTTTTAAATCTTATCGAGTGCCAGCTAAAATTGCAAATCATAGCAAATCATACTCCCAATAATCTTTATCTTCTTGACCTAGTCCGAGAGAATTTGCTCTAGACTCTTACTCATTTACCCCAGACGGACTTATATTCAAAAGAAATTATAGTCTGTCTTAGTTAGATTCAAATATCTCATAATACTCAATATGTCGTAAGGAGCCTCTTTTTGCACTCATCAGGCTATTTGGTAAGAGAGGGAAAGGCCCATAGAATTTAAGAAGTAAGTGTGTGTGTGTGTGTGTGTGTGTGTGTGTGTGTGTGATCTTGTCATCTTCAGAAGCTCCCAATTCTATAACGATGAATGATGGAAGATCTCATGAGGTGGCAGCGTGATCCATACGTAACCCATCCAATCGCCAGAGCTATCAAAAGGAGAAAAAAAAAGTTCTTGAAATCTCAAGGGCCGCGTTATCATTCACGCTACTTCACAAATATACAACAATTATCTCTAAGAGGACTTCTGAGAGATAAGTGAGACAAGAGTTGTTATTATGTGTTCGGAATGTCGACGGCTGGATAAACAGGGGCTCGAATTTCATTCGCAAACTCGAGAAGAAGAAAACACCATCTATATCAACACGGGCTTTCAAATCCTCTTGCTGGAGTCTTCAATAGTATTCTAGGTCTGTATGTTAGCCAGGACCTTGAATTACTGCCCCAGAAGCTTCTTGAATAAAGGAAACAACTGCACCTTAACTGGTTGCCTTAGAAGCTTAATGAATGAAGGAAAACATTCGATAACGTGGGGCAATACCTTCATCTTCATTACACAATCCAACACACACCTCGACGTCTTCATCATCTGAAGAACGGTCAGGTCACGATAAGCCTAAGAAAGGCTTGGGAGGTTAGTGACAAGTGTTATCTGACCGTGTACATCCTCCGCTAAAAGACCGATAGCAGTCTTTAAAGATAATAGTGTATCACCTGTTCTTGTTTTGAGGGCAGCAGAAAACACAAAACCACATCCGATTGGCTGCGGATGTATACTGGACTGAAGATTTCTTGGCCTTCAATCCAGGTCGTTTGATCATATCAGTGGTAATCTCTTGTGTATATTACTTACCGAAGAAATAATTGTCCAGCTTAACCAGGTTTATTTTATTGGAAATGGTGCAATAACTTAAGGCAAAAATAAAACTTATTCTATCTCGATATTTGTAGTATATGAATTATAGTTTAAAACTCTAACGAACCAATTGATGCTTGAAACCAAAATGCTGTGTATTATGTGGAAGAATATTCCAGTTCTTACAGTTATATCAATTCGTAAGAACAGCTGAGGAACAACGTTACTCAAGATCGCATATTTTACTAGAAAATTTGAAACTTGTGTCAAAGGTTTATCTGTGAAATTTCCACAACTTTTACAGCGATTGTCAAATAAACAAAAATTCTTCCAATGCTGAGCTCTCGAGCAGCCGCCTTCAGCGTGAAGGCCCTCCTGAACACAACCACAGACAGAGCTAAAGACGCTCTGCAGCAAAATGCTTCATCGACCAAGAACACCAGGAAGAAGAACGTCCGGGGGAAACACAATCATGTCAGGAACCCGTTCATGGAAAGCCACCACCAGGGGATTACGGAATCATCGCTGGACGTCGAGCCTCCCCTGGTGCAGGACACAAACACGAGGTTGTTGCCGATGGACACTTGTCCCTTAGGTAGCCAAAACGTCTTCCACGGTGGTGGTACCAAGGGCATGTGCGATGAAGAGGACGAGCTGGTAGATGTTGAAAACTGTGCTGGTTAGTACTGATGAAATAAGGCCAGGCAAGGAAAAATCATATCATTATATCTATATTATCATTACGTCGTATTTCTACATATTCATTACAATCTTTCAATAATCAAGAAAGAAAATTAAGAATTGAATGTACAAGGATCATTCATAAGTTAACTGAATGCATGTATGCAGAAAAACAAACAGTGAATGCATGTATCCAGAGACAGACATACACATTGAATGCATGTATGCAGAGACAGACAAACAGATTGAATTCATGTATGCAGAGAGAGACAAACAAATTAAATGCATGTATGCAAACAGACAAACAGGCTTAGTGTATGCAGAGCCAAACAAGCGCATTGAATGTATGCATGAGAGACAGACAAACAGACTGAATGCATATATGCAGAAAGACAAACTGATTGAATGCATGTATGCTAAGACAGACAATCAGATTGAATGAATGTATGCAGACAGACAAACAGACTGAATGCATGTAAGCAGAAAGACCAACAGAAAGAATGTATGTGTGCAGAAATACAAACAATGCATGCATGTATGCAGACAAATGGACTGAATGCATCTATGCAGAGAGACAAGCAGATTGAATGCATGTATGCTGAGACAGACAAACAGATTGAATGTATGTATGCAGACAGACAGACTGATTGAATGCATGTATGCAGAAATACAAACAATGAATGCATATATACAGACAAACAGACTGAATGCATGTATGCAGAAAGGAAAACAGAATAAATGCATGTAAGCAGAAAAAAAAACAATGAATACAAGTATGCAGACAAACATGCATGTATGCAGAAAGAAAAATAGAATGAATGCATGTATGCAGAAAGACAAACAGAATGAATGCATATACGCAGAAACAACCAAATAGATTAAATGCATGTATGCAGAAAGACAAACAGACTGACTGCATCTAAGCAGAAAGACGGATTGAATGCATGTATTCAGAAAAATAAACAGACTGAATGCATTTATGCAGAATGACAAACAGACGGAATGCATCTATGCAGAAAGACAGGTTAAATGCAAGTATTCAGAAAAACAAACAGAATAAATGAATGAATATAGACAGACAAACAGACTGAATGCACATATCCAGAAAGACAAACAGACTAAATGCATGTAAGCATGAAGACAAAAAGACGGACTGCATGTATGAAGAAAAAACAAACAGGATGAAGTCATGTATGTAAACAGACAAACAGACTGAATGCAAGTATGCAGGACAAGCAGACTGAATGCATCTATGCAGAAAGACAGATTGAAGGCAAGTATTCAGAAAAACAAACAAAATGAATGCATGTATGCAGACAGACAAACAGACAGAATGTATGTATGAAGAAAGGCAAACTGACTGAATGCATGTATGCAGAAAGACAGATTGAATGCAAGTATTCAGAAAAACATACAGAATGAATGCATGTATGCAGACAAACAAACAGATTAAATACATGTATGCAGAAAGGCAAACAGAATGAATGCATGTATGCAGACAGACAAATAGACTGAATGCATGTATGCAGAAAGGCAAACAGACTGAATGCATCTATGCAGAGAAAGACAGATTGATCATGTATTAAAAAACTAACAGAATGAATGCACTTATGTAGACAGACAAACAGACTGAATGCATTTATGCAGAAAAAGACAGATTGAATGCATGTATTCAGAAAAACAAACAATGAAAGCATGTATGTAGACAAAAAGACTGAATGCATATATGCAGAGACAGACAAACAGACTGAATGCACCTATGCAGAAGGTCAAACAGACTGAATGCATTTATGCAGAAAAAACAAACAGAGTGAATGTAGACAGACAAACAGTGAATGGATCTATGCAGAGAGAGAAGCCGATCGATTACATGTCTGCAGACAACAGATTGAATTCATTAAATATATAAGGAGCATCCATTCATTTCTGAATTCATGTATGCAGAAATACAAGCAGTCTGCATTCATAAACGCAACCCTATATCATTCTACTTCTCGGTATC
>NC_090745.1:17486690-17489190 GCF_036898095.1 Palaemon carinicauda
TCTCAGCTGGTCCTGTTTACCTGTTACCCAGGATCCAATGATATAGGTTGGTCTTGATGTTACTGAACTATAATGTAGATTTTCTTCGTTAGTTCCTCAAAATATATTCTTGCTTTGGGTTACCCACAGTTCTTCTGTTCCTCTAATATATCTTGAAATCACGATTGTCTCCTCTAATATTCGTTTTTCAACCTTTATCCTGAAATCGCGTTTTTCATGTCTAATATGTCTTAAAGTCACGTGTTTCCTTAAAATGTCTCAAGTCGCTTTTTTTTACCTCTATATAACTTAGAATCACGTTCTTTACCCCCATTGGAATCTAGTTTTCACCCAATATGTATCTTCAAGTCAAGTTCTTCACATCTATCATCTTGACATTCTCGTTCTATGCATCTAACATATTTAACTATCGAAAATCAACATCTTTCCAATCTGTTGACATTGCAACTCTGGAGGTTCAAGAAAATTTACGATAGTCTTTTAAATTAAAACTATCCCATTCTTTTAAGTCACTCGCATCCCTTTCCCTTCCTCCTTACAGCTCCCGCTGGATGGTCGCAGGGACTGGCGAGCCATTGGGTGACCATCCACCTTACATCCATCCAGATTCGCCATCCACTGGAGCTCAGTGGATGGCAGCTCCTTCGATTGCCTTCGACAGGTTAAAACTGACCAACAATAAAACCAGACTGACCAAAGGACAGGTGAGCATTTTGCTTTTGGTAATACTTTTCTTTTAATTGATCGAGTAAGGGGAAAATTGCTTTTTAATTAAAGAAGTAATAGAGAAATTATTTTTCACTGGAACAAGTAATGGGGTAATTATTTTTCAATGGAACAAGTAATGGGGTAATTATTTTTCAATGGAACAAGTAATGGGGTAATTATTCTTCAATGGAACAAGTAATGGGGTAATTATTTTTCAATGGAACAAGTAATGGGGTAATTATTTTTCAATGGAACAAGTAATGGGGTAATTATTTTTCAATGGAACAAGTAATGGGGTAATTATTTTTCAATGGAACAAGTAATGGGGTAATTATTTTTCAATGGAACGAGTAACGGGGAAATCATTATTCAATTGAACAAATAATGGGAAAATCATTGTTCAATTGAACAAATAATGGGGAAATTATTTTTCAAAGGAAAAGGTAATGGGGTAATTATTTTTCAATGGAACAAGTAATAGGGAAATTATTTTTCAATGAAACAGGTAATGGGGAAATTATTTTTCTATGGACCAAGTAATAGGGAAAATTACTTTTCAATGGAACAAGTAATGGGAAAATTATTTTTCAATGGAACAAGTAATGGGGAAATTATTCTTCAATGGAGCAAGTAATGTGGAAATTATTTTTCAATAGACCAAGTAATGGGATAATTATTTTTCAAGGAAACAAGTAATGGGGAAATTATTTTTCAAGGGAACAAGTAATGGGGAAATTATTTTTCAATGGAACAAGTAATGGGGAATCTATTTTTTAACGGAACAATGGGGAAATTATTTTTCAATGAAACAAGTAATGGGGAAATTATCCTTGAATAAAACAATAGGGAAATTATTTTTCAATGAAACAAGTAATGGGGAAATTATCCTTGAATAACACAATAGGGAAATTATCTTTCAATGAAACAAGTAATGGGGAAATTATCCTTGAATAACACAATAGGGAAATTATTTTTCAATGAAACAAGTAATGGGGAAATTATCCTTGAATAAAACAATAGGGAAATTATCTTTCAATGAAACAAGTAATGGGGAAATTATCCTTGAATAACACAATAGGGAAATTATTTTTCAATGAAACAAGTAATGGGGAAATTATCCTTGAATAAAACAATAGGGAAATTATTTTTCAATGAAACAAGTAATGGGGAAATTATCCTTGAATAGAATAATAGGGAAATTATTTTTCAAATGAACAATGGGAAAATTATTTTTCAATGGGGCAAGTAATGGGGAAATTATATTTCAATGGAACAAGTAATGGGAAAAATATTTTTCAATGGAACAAGTAATAAGGAAATTATCTTTTAATGGAACAGTGGGGAAATTATTTTTCAATTGAACCAGTAATGGAGAAATTATTTTTCAACTGAACAAGTAATGGGGAAATTATTTTTCTATCAAACAAGAAATGGGGAAATTATTTTTCAGTGGAATAAATAATGGTACAACTATTTTCCTATTGAACAAGTAATGGGAAAATTAGTTTTCAATTAAACAAATAATGGAAATTATTTTTCAATTGAATAAGTAATGATAAAACTATTTTCCCAACTGATCAAGGGAGAAATTATTTTTCAATGGAATAATTAATGGGGAAATTTTCTTTTTAATGGAGAATTAATGGAGAATTTATTTCTAATGGAGAATTCTAGGGGAATTTTTTTCAATGGAGAATTAATGGGGGAAATTATTATTCAACTGAACAAGTAATGGGGAAATGATTTTTTAACTGAATAAGTAATGGGGAAATTATTTTTCAAAGGAACAAGT
>NC_090745.1:17494190-17499190 GCF_036898095.1 Palaemon carinicauda
AATCATTTTTTCTATTACTTTCATGAATGCTTTTTTTCTTTATTAGTCGACGTGTATAGACAAGTGGTAAATCAATAACACCTTATGCAACACTAGACGCCTCTCTCTTATCTCACGGTCAGGATAATAAAACAGATAAAACATTTTTTGTTGATTCCACAAGACGATTCATATTGAAATCATTTCAGATATGTGAATTTCAATTCATTCACTTTCTCATCATTTTTTCAAAACTTCTTTCATTATGTGGCAAACTACTTTTGGTTTCTCGTTCTTATCCTTATTGAATCAGTGGAACTTTATAAGTTCAAACTTCCAGCGAATGTTTTCATGTTGATCAGACTGATATTAGTCTCTTTTCTCAGTTTATTTATGAAATATCTATTCTAATGGTGTTACTGATTTTAAAATATGTCATCTTAATTTTTCATTACTTCTCTTGTAGTTTATATATTTCCTCATTCACTTTTCTCACCACGGTATATTTCCCTGATGGAGCCATTAAAACTTATTGGCTCCTGCTTTTCCAGCTGCGGTTGTAGCTTAGATAATAATAATAAATAATAATAAATAGTAATAATAATAAATAATAATAAAAAATAATAATAATAATAATAATAATAATAACACGATTTTTCGGGTCAGGGGAGCCTCTATACAAATTGAATAACATACCAAACGGGATTATTTTTACCTTTTTATTGTTTAGTTATAATTTCTGGTGTCTTATGAATTTGAGTCGTATGACAAAGCACTGGAGCCTGAAAAAAAAAAAAAAAAACTTTTTTTGCACTGTGAAGAAAAAGGCTTCAGAAGTTGGACAGCAATCGGAAATAAAAAAAAATCTGGAATGAAGGGAAATTAGAAAGCCAAAAGGTGGGTTCATCGAAGGGCAGAAAGGACGCTGTAAAGACCCTTACGTAATGCCTACAGGGTAGCACCTGAGGTGCACTTAAGGCAAACACGCCGCCCCCCCCCCCCCACCCGCCCCCCTTACTGAGTGTTTGTTGATCTATCGATTTTAAATGCTTCATGTTTCCTTCATCGTCTTTTCTATTTTTATTGTGTATTCTGCTTTGATTCTGTTCCTTTGGTTTCAGCTTTAAAAGCGAATTATAAGATATGGTGTGGAATCCTTGCAAAAATGACTGGCTTGTCCATGGCCAAATGAATGCATAACCTTGAATAATACTACAGAATTGGAGATAATGATTCTCACTCCTGTTAAACTTAAGCAGTAGAATTAGTTTCAGTCCTAAATGAGTATTTGTTTTACATGATTACTGCAGTGTAATTGTTCAGTGGCTACTTTCCTCTTGGTAAGAATAGAAGAAACTCTTTAGCAGCTCTTTTAGGAGAAGGACCCTTCAAAATCAAGCCATTGTTCTCTAGTCTTGGGTAGTGCCATAGCCTCTGTACAATGCATTCCACTGTCTTGGATTAACGTTATCTTGCTTGAGGGTGCACTTAAGCACGCTGTTCTATCTTACTTCTCTTTCTCGTGTTTTTTTTTTTTAAGTTTTTATAATTTATATATGAAAAATCAAATTTAATGTTTGTTCTTTTTCTTAGTATACTTTATTTTGATTGTTTATTCATGCTCTCGTAGTTTTTTACTTCCTTGTGTTATTTCCTCACTGGGCTACTTTTCCATGTTGGAGCCTTTGGGCTTATAGCATCTGGCTTTTCCAACTAGGGTTGTAACTTACCTTGTAGTAATAATAATAATAATAATAATAATAATAATAATAATAATAATTCTGAAAGCACGAATAACTAAAACTTTATACGGACCCCCCCACAAAAAAAAAAAAAAAAAAAAAAAAAAAAAAACCTAATACCAATATTAATTTAATCAGAATTTTTCATCTCAGGTTGATTTCACTTTCATCTTCGACTGAAAAGATTATAAAATGACTGTCTCCAATCGGCTTCAAATATTCCTTAACGAATACTGATATTCAGTTGGTAGTAATCATACCTACATATCTAAATACTGTAGTTCTAAAATAAACACAAAAATAGGGAGCTTAATGCCTTCTGAAGACATATTAAGTAGAAAAGGTACAAAATGAACATCTATCTATCTATCTACTATCTATCTATATAAATATATACAATGAGTGTCTATATAACATGAAATAGTAGATGTTAACTAAATATCCAGGTCTCGTTTGGAAGTAGATGGAATGAAGAGAATATGAACATATATGTTCAAAGCGTTTATGAATTTGCAAAACGTACACATGCATGTTAAATATATATACAACAACAACAAATAAAACTGTTTCTAGTCAACTGTAAGGCAAAGGCCTCAGACATGTCTTTATTCATGACTGAAATCTGGACAGCTTTCATGACCACACTGGCCAACTGCGGATTAGTAATAGTGAGCGATTTTAGTCAGATTGTTCACAGCAAACCTGACTAGTACAGCTTTACTGATCATGGCTATACACAAACCCTTTCACATTAGTAAAGTATTTCCATTCAGCAAGGGAAAATATATATATATATATATATATATATATATATATATATATATATATATATATATATATATGTATATATATATATATATATATATATATATATATATATATATATATATATATATATAATGAGTATGTGAAAATCATCTCGACAAATAATTCATATATCAACAGAAAATCCTGGATGAACCCCTTGCGAAAACACCTTCCATATCAATCGCCTAATACGCTTACAATTAAATACACAAATCGTATAATTACGCATTAATTGTACTTTAAATCGAAGATTCAGCTATCTCGATTCTTGCGTCATTTTATCGTCCCGAACGATATCTCAAAATTGGAAGATAAAAGCAATTAGATCTTTGCCTCGTAATCAAGGAGACTTAAAAGATGAAAGAGACCGACGGAGAACCATCTATAACAGGGAACTGGGTGTTTACAGCAGGTTTTATCATACCTGGCGACTTACTCTTTAAGGTTATTTTTGGGGGGTTGTGTTTTTTTACCTTCTTTCCCCAGATATGAAACATTAGAGTCGATAAATTGTGTTATATTCAACACATTGCTGTTCAAGGATGCAAGCCTATAATAATAATAATAATAATAATAATAATAATAATAATAATAAGGATTAATCAGATATTTCAGACCTCGGCCAAGATTGTCACCATTTTACTCGAGTCTACGGACCAAGCTTTCCCTCTTTCATATGTTGACCGTGAATGAATGTACTGCATAATAAAGATCCTGTATCCGGATCACATCCAAAGTCTAATCACTTCTAAATTAGCCCATTTCTGACGTATCCTGAAGTTTTCATCAAAATTCATCCGTAACTCTTTGAGTTCCTGGTGACAAACAAACAGAGGTGAAAAAATAACCTCGGGGGTAAAAATTAACAATAAAGATCATATAGAAACTACCATTTTTTTTTCAATAGAACTGACTTTCTTAACGGTCATTCAAACCAATCGATATTTACAACATTCCCTTCCACAGACCAATAGAATCAAGTTTTAAATTAGGCAAGGCTTCCTGGTAAATCACAAAAAGAATATAATTTTATGTTGAAATTCTTCCATAAAGAAAAAAAAAACTTCTGACTGATGAAATGTTTTAGTAGACGAATGCCTGAATTGTTATGATAGATTAACACGACAGCTTTCATCCTAATAAATTGTGTTTGGCAGAGCAGGTGGTATGTCGTCTGATCGAAATAGGTTTAAGATTCAAATGTCGCCCACGAATGGCAGACGCAAGGGACACTGATAATGCCTAAACTAGCAGGACAATACTCTAGAGACTGACCATATATCCATATGATAAGCGCCCAAGCCCTCTCTCCACTCAAGCTAAGTCCAGGGGGGATGGGGGGGGGGGGGCAGGCAATGGCTGCTGATAACTCAGCAGGTAGACCTATAGGCTCCCCAATATACCCCATCTTTAGCTCACAAAGATGGGGAGGTTGCAGACACTACAAGAAACCATCGAGCTTGAGAGGGACTCGAAACCAAATCCGCCAGATTGCCAAGCAGGGACATTTCCAATAGACTACCACAAACATAGACGTAACAGACACACTGACGTACAGAAGAACAAGTTTATCTCCCTTCATACGCATCTGAAATACACGTAAGAGGATTTGTAATGCCAAGGCAAGCGTGACAGACATGCTATGCTGATGGACACAGACGGATAAAATAGGTGTGTAATTTCAATCATGCACATCTGTGCATGGCAGACGGACACACAGACACAAAGAAAACTATAATGATTTGTATATCAAAGATATTGTTGTATCCTGAAACTAAAGCTTCTGGTCATTTCTGGTAATTTGCCAAAGCCGTCAAATGTGCTTTGTGTGCTGGCCATTACTTTATTTCGCCGGCACTGTTTTGCTACTTTCTATGCTGAATCAATTGGTAAGAGAATTAAATAACATTTTTATATAATCTACATTTTGATAATTTCCCCCACACAGATCATCCTTCACTCGATGCAGAAATATCAGCCTCGCATCTGGGTCCAAGAAGTCGACCCCTCCACGACCTGCGCGGATTTGCCGTCTGTGGTCAACATGAGCCTGGCACAGTCGGCCAGCTTCCCCGAAACTACCTTCATCACGGTTACGGCTTATCAGAATCAACAGGTGAGACAAGAAGTCTTACGAGTGCGTATTTGCCTCTAAGGTTAAAGCTAAATGCAAGGCTATAAATTTACCATTAAAAGCACGTGTAATTCGAATCGGTTAGACGATACAGTTTATATCTATCTATCTATCTATCTGTATATATATATATATATATATATATATATATATATATATATATATATATGGATAGATAGATAGATATACAGTATATATATACATATATATATTATATATATATACACACATATATATACATATATACACACATACATACATATATATATACACATAATATATACATAGATTATAATGTACATATATAATATACATCATATCTATATCTATCTATCTAT
>NC_090745.1:17506690-17511690 GCF_036898095.1 Palaemon carinicauda
GTAACATGAAATGTAAGTTTTAAAGAATTTGGTCTGTATAGCTCAGTGCTGGGACAGAAAAGTAACATGAAATGTAAGTTTTAAAGAATTTGGTCTTTATAGCTCAGTGGTGGGACAGAAAAGTAACATGAAATGTGAGTTTTAAAGAATTTGGTCTATATAGCAAAGTGCTGGGACAGAAAAGTAACATGAAATGTAAGTTTTAAAGAATTTGGTCTATATAGCAAAGTGCTGGGACAGAAAAGTAACATGAAATGTAAATTTTAAAGAATTTGGTCTATATGGCAAAGTGCTGGGACAGAAAAGTAACATGAAATGTACGTTTTAAAGAATTTGGTCTATATAGCAAAGTGCTGGGACAGAAAATTAACATTAAATGTAAGTTTTAAAGAATTTGGTCTTTATCGCTCAGTGGTGGGACAGAAAAGTAACATGAAATGTAAGTTTTAAAGAATTTGGTCTATAAAGTTCAGTGCTGGGACAGAAAAGTAACATGAAATGTAAGTTTTAAAGAATTTGGTCTATATAGCAAATTGCTGGGATAGAAAAGTAACATGAAATGTAAATTTTAAAGAATTTGGTCTATATAGCAAAGTGCTGGGACAGAAAAGTAACATGAAATGTAAGTTTTAAAGAATTTGGTCTGTATAGCTCAGTGCTGGGACAGAAAAGTAACATGAAATGTAAGTTTTAAAGAATTTGGTCTATATAGCTCAGTGGTGGGACAGAAAAGTAACATGAAACGTAAGTTTTAAAGAATTTGGTCTATATAGCAAAGTGCTGGGACAGAAAAGTAACATGAAACCTAAGTTTTAAGGAATTTGGTCTATATAGCAAAGTTCTGGGACAGAAAAGTAACGTGAAATGCAAGTTTTAAAGAATTTGGTCTATATAGCAAAGTGCTGGGACAGAAAAGTAACATGAAATGTAAGTTTTAAAGAATTTGGTCTATAAAGTTCAGTGCTGGGACAGAAAAGTAACATGAAATGTAAGTTTTAAAGAATTTGGTCTATATAGTTCAGTGCTGGGACAGAAAAGTAACATGAAATATAAGTTTTAAAGAATTTGGTCTATATAGCAAAGTTCTGGGACAGAAAAGTAACATGGTATGTAAGTTTTAAAGAATTTGGTCTATATAGCTCAGTGCTGGGACAGAAAAGTAACATGAAATGTAAGTTTTAAAGAATTTGGTCTATAAAGTTCAGTGCTGGGACAGAAAAATAACATGAAATGTAAGTTTTAAAGAATTTGGTATATATAGTTCAGTGCTGGGACAGAAAAGTAACATGAAATGTAAGTTTTAAAGAATTTGGTCTATAAAGTTCAGTGCTAGGACAGAAAAGTAACATGGAATGTAAGTTTTAAAGAATTTGGTCTATATAGCTCAGTGCTGGGACAGAAAAGTAACATGAAATGTAAGTTTTAAAGAATTTGGTCTATATAGCTCAGTGCTGGCACAGAAAAGTAACATGAAATGTAAGTTTTAAAGAATTTGGTCTATAAAGTTCAGTGCTGGGACAAAAAAGTAACATGAAATGCAAGTTTTAAAGAATTTGGTCTATAAAGTTCAGTGCTGGGACAGAAAAGTAACATGAAATGTAAGTTTTAAAGAATTTGGTCTATATAGCTCAGTGCTGGGACAGAAAAGAAAAGTAACCTGAAATGTAAGTTTTAAAGAATTTGGTCTACTGTATATAGCGAAGTGCTGGGATAGGAAAGTAACATGAAATGTAAATTTTAAAGAATTTGGTCTATATAGCAAAGTGCTGGGACAGAAAAGTAACATGAAATGTAAGTTTTAAAGAATTTGGTCTGTATAGCTCAGTGCTGGGACAGAAAAGTAACATGATATGTAAGTTTTAAAGAATTTGGTCTTTATAGCTCAGTGGTGGGACAGAAAAGTAACATGAAATGTGAGTTTTAAAGAATTTGGTCTATATAGCAAAGTGCTGGGACAGAAAAGTAACATGAAATGTAAGTTTTAAAGAATTTGGTCTATATAGCAAAGTGCTGGGACAGAAAAGTAACATGAACTGTAAGTTTTTAAAGAATTTGGTCTATATAGCAAAGTGCTGGGACAGAAAAGTAACATGAAATGTAAATTTTAAAGAATTTGGTCTATATAGCAAAGTGCTGGGACAGAAAAGTAACATGAAATGTAAATTTTAAAGAATTTGGTCTATATAGCAAAGTGCTGGGACAGAAAAGTAACATGAAATGTAAGTTTTAAAGATTTTGGTCTTTATAGCTCAGTGGTGGGACAGAAAAGTAACATGAAATGTAAGTTTTAAAGAATTTCGTCTGTATAGCTCAGTGCTGGGACAGAAAAGTAACATGAAATGTAAGTTTTAAAGAATTTGGTCTATATAGCAAAGTGCTGGGACAGAAAAGTAACATGAAATGTAAGTTTTAAAGAATTTGGTCTGTATAGCAAAGTGCTGGGACAGAAAAGTAACATGAAATGTAAGTTTAAAAGAATTTGGTCTATATAGCTCAGTGCTGGGACAGAAAAGTAACATGAAATGTAAGTTTTAAAGAATTTGGTCTGTATAGCAAAGTGCTGGGACAGAAAAGTAACATGAAATGTAAGTTTTAAAGAATTTGGTCTATATAGCTCAGTGCTGGGACAGAAAAGTAACATGAAATGTAAGTTTTAAAGAATTTGGTCTGTATAGCAAAGTGCTGGGACAGAAAAGTAACATGAAATGTAAGTTTTAAAGAATTTGGTCTATATAGCTCAGTGCTGGGACAGAAAAGTAACATGAAATGTAAGTTTTAAAGAATTTGGTCTGTATAGCAAAGTGCTGGGACAGAAAAGTAACATGAAATGTAAGTTTTAAAGATTTTGGTCTGTATAGCTCAGTGGTGGGACAGAAAAGTAACATGAAATGTAAATTTTAAAGAATTTGGTCTGTATAGCAAAGTGCTGGGACAGAAAAGTAACATGAAATGTAAGTTTTAAAGAATTTGGTCTGTATAGCTCAGTGCTGGGACAGAAAAGTAACATGAAATGTAAGTTTTAAAGAATTTGGTCTTTATAGCTCAGTGCTGGGACAGAAAAGTAACATGAAATGTAAGTTTTAAAGAATTTGGTCTATATAGCAAAGTGCTGGGACAGAAAAGTAACATGAAACGTAAGTTTTAAGGAATTTGGTCTATATAGCAAAGTTCTGGGACAGAAAAGTAACATGAAATGTAAGTTTTAAAGAATTTGGTCTATATAGCTCAGTGCTGGGACAGAAAAGTAACATGAAATGTAAGTTTTAAAGAATTTGGTCTATATAGCTCAGTGCTGGGACAGAAAAGTAACATGAAATGTAAGTTTTGAAGAATTTGGTCTATATAGCTCAGTGGTGGGACAGAAAAGTAACATGAAATGTAAGTTTTAAAGAATCTGGTCTTTATAGCTCAGTGGTGGGACAGAAAAGTAACATGGTATGTAAGCTTTAAAGAATTTGGTCTATATAGTTCAGTGCTGGGACAGAAAAGTAACATGGTATGTAAGTGTTAAAGAATTTGGTCTATATAGTTCAGTGCTGGGACAGAAAAGTAACATGGTATGTAAGTTTTAAAGAATTTGGTCTATATAGCTCAGTGCTGGGACAGAAAAGTAACATGAAATGAAAGTTTTAAAGAATTTGGTCTATATAGCTCAGTGCTGGGACAGAAAAGTAACATGAAATGTAAGTTTTAAAGAATTTGGTCTTTATAGCTCAGTGGTGGGACAGAAAAGTAACATGAAATGTAAGTTTTAAAGAATTTGGTCTTTATAGCTCAGTGGTGGGACAGAAAAGTAACATGAAATGTAAGTTTTAAAGAATTTGGTCTATATAGCTCAGTGCTGGGACAGAAAAGTAACATGAAATGTAAGCTTTAAAGAATTTGGTCTATATAGCAAAGTGCTGGGACAGAAAAGTAACATGAAATGTAAGCTTTAAAGAATTTGGTCTATATAGCAAAGTGCTGGGACAGAAAAGTAACATTAAATGTAAGCTTTAAAGAATTTGGTCTATATAGCAAAGTGCTGGGACAAAGGTAACATGAAATGTTAAGTTTTAAGAAATTTGGTCTATATAGCACAGTGCTGGGACTGAGAAAAGTAACATAAAACGTCAAGTTTTAAGAAATTTGGTCTATATAGCACAGTGCTGGGAGCCAGAAGGCCATTCAGCACCGAGGTGCAAGTTGGTGGAAACACCAAAGATGTAAGGGATTGGATAGCCAATTGAATACACCTGACCAGACAATTTCTTAAGAATTTATTTGCTAGAGAACTTTTCCCGAGTGAATAATCATCAAATATTAATTTCAATACAATGATAAAAATCAATCTTGATGGTAATAGTAGAGAGTGTTACTGTAATCTCCTATGAGTAGAAATGTCATGAATATTCTATCATTTTATAGTGTTGCTTAGTAGACTATATTCTCTATATAATAAAGAGCTACGTGTCTGACTTTATATATATATATATATATATATACATATATATATATACATATATATATATATATATATATGTATGTATATATATATATATATATATATGTATATTATATATATGTGTGTATGTACATAATATATACTGTGTGTGTATATATATATATATATATATACAGAGAGAGAGAGAGAGAGAGAGAGAGAGAGAGAGTAGTCATAAGCTGATGATAAGGGGTACCCTGAGAGGTACACTCGGAAACCATGATTTGTTCGTGTGCATGCATATCTATCAGAGTACACTATTTGTTATTATAAGTCATGTGTTCTTTAATATTGTAAGATTCTGATAATTTTCCTTAAGAACGTAAATTATAGAGGTTTCTTGTTTTTCTGGCAACATTCTAGTGATTTATGACCCAATTTTAATCTAAAAGGTAAAGATTTGCATATTTTTTGGAAATAGATTACAACAACAAAAATTAGTGGTAGATTCTTTTACGTTAAGTTTTAAAAGAAATGTGTATTTCACGCCCAACTACGGGAGTATCTACGGGTTAAA
>NC_090745.1:17516690-17544190 GCF_036898095.1 Palaemon carinicauda
TGCGATGACCTCCATCATGGAGGCCTCTTCTCATAGGCCCTCCTTGCTGGAGAGAAGACCACCGGCGCGCTAAGGCTACGTTCGTCCGAGTTGCCTTGACTTAGTGTAACGACCACGTCTTCTACTGTGCGGGGCCCTGAATGGTGACCGTCCGGCACATAGAACTTTCTCTGGGTCTTGAGACCCGGTAGGAGTTTGCCTGAGCCCTGTGATCTCAGGGAATTCTCCGGGGCTGAGACATACAGGTCCACGTGTTCCATTCCCATGGCAACATCGGGGGCTAAAGGTAGGGTCAAGGAAGGCTTCTTCTGCACAGGATCCTCCACTATCCTGCCCAGACCCGAGAGCCAAGATCGCGCAGCCCGTTGGTTGAGGTTCGTCCAACTTATGGTGCCGTCGGATGAGAGCAAGCACCTTACGGTAGGACGAGACCTCCTCCACCGAACACTCGCCCGAGTCAATTAAACCGTCCACTACTTGTACCCCCGCGTCGGCAGGTTCATCGAACGCGGAGGGATCCGTGGGCGTGGAGGCATCCCGTTCCTCCTGGTAGGATGATGGAGTGGGCGCCTCCGTCATGGGTAGAGCCGTCGGGACGGAGGTAGCCGTCATGGGTCTACCCCCTCCCGGGCTGACCCGGATGGTACTGCATGATGGTCGTGGCAGCGGCGAAACCCGAAACTTGGCCGGGACTGCTGTGACCAAAGACTCTTGAGTCACGTTACTGTGCCTAGCCCGCGGGATTTCTCCGCACACGGGTGGCTCCGCCGACTTACTAGGTCGGGGCAGTAACGAGTTACTGTGCCGATCCCGCGGGATTTCTCCGCACACAGGTGGCTCCGCTGACTTACTAGGCCAGGGCAGTAACGAGTATGCCAACGGCTGCCCCCGACGAACGGGTGGAGCCGAAGCGACACTGTACAGGGCAATGGAAGCGGCTCCAGTAGCCACCGAGGCAGTCAATGGAGCGGCAACCGACCCGCTGGATTCTCCACGATGTCGAACCCTTGTGACATACCTTTTCCGCGGCGATGACCTCCTTCGGTAGTCCTTCCTCGAGGACCTCGCCCTCTTCCTGGGCGGACTGTCGCGTGAGCTCGATCTCCTCCTCCTAGATCGTCTCCTCCTCCTCCTAGAGTCTCGATCGCTGTAACCATCCGACGAATAGGAGTCGTAGGAGGAGTCTTCATCGGAGTACGAGGAGACTGAAACTTCCGACTCTACCACGAGCCTCCTGGGGGTCCTGGGTCTGGAATTCGGGGTTACCGGCTCCATGAAGTCCGGCGGAAG
The DNA here is from genome assembly GCF_036898095.1 of Palaemon carinicauda. NCBI lineage: Eukaryota > Metazoa > Arthropoda > Malacostraca > Decapoda > Palaemonidae > Palaemon > Palaemon carinicauda. The sequence goes on from NC_090745.1 coordinate 17,517,981, forward strand.
CGTGGCTGATGGTGCCGGGGGTGGATGGGTTATGGGACGACCGTCGAACCATCCTTCGCTGTCCTCCTTCACTCTCAAGGGGGACCTGAAGGTCGTCCTCGGGGCCCTCCAAACGATGGAGTCGGGGTCCGAAACACCCGTGGGCTGCTTACCAATGTCCTGGCCACCCCCGGAAGATGTTGCACCTGAAAAACACGTTACAGGCGTGGGGATGGTCGCTGAATTGAGCCCCCCCACCCCGGATCCACACTTATGACGGGTCCTACGGGCACCAGGCCTTCGTCTAAAGCACACACTCCATCCACTTTAGCAGACCCCTCACTTGTCTGCATAGACCCCTTCAACACAGAATCCCCCACATTAGACTCATGGGGAGCGGCAATGGGCCGCTTCCCCGAAACGGACTTACCTAGTCCCCTACCCAGGGAAGGGGAAGGGGAAGGAGAACCGCTCTCCGACAGGACCGAGGGCGAAGTCACCGGCAACGAAATGCTTGACTTCTTAGGCGACTTCTAAGAAGCCTTCTTCTTTTTCTTGGCGAAAAGAGCCCATTGGATCTCCGGCCAAGACTCACACTCCGGGCACTTAGACTCCGGGGAACACCTTTTCCCCCGACATGAGGAACACATGGAATGCGGGTCGACCCCGGTCACCGAGAGCCATGCTCCGCAAGACTTACCCGCTTGAGCCCCGGGACAGCGACGCTGAGGTTCCATGGCAAAAGCGAACACAAACGACACACGGACACAAGGGAAAGGTGAGGAACACAGCGGGAATACGTGAGACACAACGTAAAGGAACACACGGGCACACGTGGGACAAGGGTTGTGAACACAAAGTAATCACGTGGGAACACAAGGTTAACGGTCGGGAAAAGCGAGAGAGAGCGGCGAGATGTTAACTACGCCGCGACCAGAAGCTTAATGGTTGGAAAGCGTGGTCACCCACGTGACCTGGGTCGCTCCTGGGCGTGTATCCCTTCGCCCTGGAACGCCCTTGAGAGGCAGCGGAGAGAGGGGCAACTACGCAAAATTCTTGGTCGGTGATTAAGAGATCCCCAGGCTCTCCTAAGAAAGTAGTTCGAGGTAAGTATTCTGTGTTGGAACAAATATATATATATATATATATATATACACATATATATATATATATATATATATAAGCATGTGTGCGTGTGCAAGTTCGTGTGTAGGTACCCCGTTAAATTATCAACTGGGATGATTTGAGCATTGTTTAAATCTTGGGCTTGCCTTTAATTGGACCCTTTATATCCAAGTAAATCTTTGACAATTGATTTTCTCCCACCCGTCTTCTCTCGCTTTCGTGTCTCATTTTCAATTAAGCTTTCAATCTTGTGTGTCTTTTTCGTTGATTGTTTAATTGGCCGGATCCTTTGTTCTTTTTCTCCTCTTCCCGTAACCTAACTTTCTTTTTGACGTCTCGATTGCGTATCAGTCTTTTGGGGGTCCTCAGAGTATTCGTTGGCCAGGTCCTCCTCTCATGCTGGAGTGCTTCTTGGTAGATCTTCCTTTGACGAATATCTTGAAGACGTTTCATGACAACGGAACCCAATTGAACCAGAGATCCCTTCGAGATTGAAATGTTCTTTCTTACAACTACTGTAAGAGGTCTCTTGTTTCTCAAATTTCCTCTCCGGATGTTGCTGAGTTAGATTGGCCCCCTATATACAATCAGAACCATGGGCTCATCCGTTTGGCAACCCGTAAGGTTGTATCTTTTAGAAGCTGTTACTCGTCTTGGATGACACGAACACTGAAGACGGACAGATAATGAAGAGGATGACACAGCAAGAAGACCAAAGCTGGAGTCCGAAGCTCAGTTAAGAAAGCGCCGCAAAACAGACATCTTCGATTCTAAAGCCGTTCCTTCGTCCGTCCAGGATAATTTGTCTTATTTTTTTTTTTTCTTAGAAGAGCGTCCTAACAGGACGAAGTCCAAATACGGAGTGCCCCTCCTTAACTAAAGGCGTAAACCTTGGAATCTTACGGAGATAAAATTACGAGAATTTCTGAAGGAAACACCAAGGTCTATAGACCTTGGGAAACACATTGACGCCACTAAGGCAATAGTTTTCAATAAAAATTTACATATCTATACATACCCACATGAGTATATATATATATATATATATCTATATATATATATATACATATATATATATATATATATGTATGTATATATATATATATATATATATGTGTGTGTAAAATATATATATATATATATGTATGTATATATATATATATATATATACATATATATATATATATACATATATAATATATATATCATTTATACCTATTGATGCAAAGAGCATCGGTTAGATTTTGCCAATCGTCTCGATCTTGAGCTTAAATCAATGCATCATTTATCATCTCTTACTTCAAATATTATATAGATAAATGGATAAAGCAGGTGAAAAAAATCAAAATAATATCACAGAAGTGGTGTATTAAAAAAACATTTGCAAAAAGAAACATTCATATTTTTATTGTTCTTCCCTGAAGTCCCCATAGTCCAGTGTGAATTCTTTGCTGAACGTGGCGAAGAAGACCAAACTCGAGCTAGAGCTACGAAGGAATCCAGGACAAATCTTCGCGCTCTTTTCTAAGTCTTCATTTATCTCCAATTGGTACATCCATTTTCATTTAAAATTTTCTATACAGTTGTGATAACAATAATGGAAATATCTGAAGACTATAGCAATACCAAAGACAACTCTTCGAAACGTGTTGAAAATCAGGAATCCTCCATATATCTAGGGCGGAAAAGATGATTCTTACGCTGAAACGAATTTTTTATCTTCAAAGAGTTTGTATAGATATCTAATATTATGCCATATATTATTTACATTACGTACAGTTATGAACATTACATTTGCTTTATTATTATTTCGTAGAAGAATGATATTTATTTCCATTTATCTTTTCCCATTACATATACTGTAAGACCACTTTTTCATTATGCATCGTGGCAACAATGTAATTATATGTGTCAACACTGCTTTTCTTTCCGCCATGTGCATATAGTAGTCAGTCATTGTTCAGTGGTCACTGTATCGACAAGCATGGACCTGCTTCCCGCTGCTTGTCACATTTATGTCCGTTTATCTTCATTATAAAGATTTTAAAGAACCTACAAGTTTAAATTGTCACCCTCCATTACATTTATCACATGGATGTATGTGGCAGTATCACACACAGAGTTCACTTTTTTTTTCTTCGTTATCTTGTTCCTTTTTCGTAGTTTAATCAGATTAGAGAGAGAGAGAGAGAGAGAGAGAGAGAGAGAGAGAGAGAGAATATGTATGCGTCAAAAGGATGCAATTCTTCTATAGAGAGAGAGAGAGAGAGAGAGAGAGAGAGAGAGATAGAATATGTATGCGTCAAAGGGATGTAATTCTTCTAGAGAGAGAGAGAGAGAGAGAGAGAGAGAGAGAGAGAGATATGTATGCGTCAAAAGGATGCAATTCTTCTCTGAAGACTTTCTGAAATTACCTCCAGAGCTACAGAAAAAGAATTCTCTTATGAAGACTTCGTTATTTTTCTTCTTGAGTCAAGTTGAAGAAATTTAGATATCTTTCAGATCATCCAATATTCTCTACTGAAGTTTCTGCTTTATTCTGCACAATCTTCGTTTTTTGTTGTTCGTAAACTGATCAAGGACTTATAATCAGTTCTCTTTTTCGAATGCTTTCATCCTTCTCTCCCGTTCTCCTTTCTGTCTCCCTCTACTTTCAGTCAGAATCCTTTTAAATAAATGATTTTTTAGTCTTCAAGATTCTTCTAGTTTTCCTTTTCAGGAATCTTCAGAATGTCTTCGGCAGAAAATATTGTTCTTACGCTGAAACAAATTTGTTCTCTTTCAAGCTTTCCCTTTTTTCCTTCGTTTATTTTTTATCCTTTTTCAGTTCTATCAGATTCAAAAGAGAGAGAGAGAGAGAGAGAGAGAGAGAGAGAGAGAGAGAGAGAGAGAGAGAGAGAGAGAGAGAGAGAGAGTATGTATGCGTCGAAAGAATGCAATTCTTCTCTGGAGACTGTAAAAATATCTCGGGAGCTCAGTAAACTGCATTCTCTTATGAAGACTTCTTCGTCATTTTCTTTTCTTAAAACTAAGCCTGATACAGGAACTATATATCATTGGGCTGGCAGGGCTCTCCCCTTCAAGGTGGGAGGGGAGGGCTCCCCCGCTCCTGGTGGCGCTGGGCGGCTACTCGGCTCCCAATGGCGCTGGCCGGCTGCCCCGCTCCCAATGGCGCTGGCCGGCTGCCCCGCTCTCACTGGCGCTGGGCAGCTGCCCCGCTCCCCATGGCGCTGGGCGGCTGCCCCGCTCCCCATGGCGCTGGGCGGCTGCCCCGCTCTCACTGGCGCTGGGCGGCTGCCCCGCTCTCACTGGCGCTGGGCGGCTGCCCCGCTCCCAATGGCGCTGGGCGGCGGGGCTCCCACACACCTGCTTGGGCGCCAGAACTCCCCAGCTCCCGCTGACATTGGGCGGCTCCCCTGCTTCCGCACCCCTTGGTTGTGGTGGCCTATGTGGTAACGTCCCTGACCGGCGATTGCCAGACTGAGGTTCGAGTCCCGCTCAAACTCTTTCATTGCTTTGATCGTTGCAACCTCACCATACTTGTGAGGTAAGCATGGCGGGTTTGTGGGAGCCTATACGTCTATCTGCCGAGTCATCAGTAGCCATTGCCTGGCCCTCCGTGGTCCTAGCTTGCATGGAGAAGGGGCCTGGGAGCTGATCATATTTATATTTAGTCAGTCTCTAGGGCATTATCCTGCTTGCTAGGGCACTGTCACTGTCCCTTGCCTCTGCCTTTTATGAGTGACCTCTAAACCTCTTAGGTCACGTGGCCATGAAACCTCGATGCTGTGACCTTAGTTCACCCGATAGGAAAATAGCTCAGTGAGGAAAGGAAATAAGGAGATGAATAAACTACAAGAGAAGTAATTAACAATTAAAATAAAAAACTTGAGAACAATAACAATATTGAAATAGAAATTTCATTTATAAACTATTAAAACTTCAAAAAAAAAAAAAAAAAAAAGAAAGCATAAGAAATGTGCTGAAATGTGATCCTGAAGTTCGGAGGGCTATTCATGATAATGGGGACAAAGTTCCGTTACGATGGGGTATCTATAACATACGTGATAGGTACCACGTGATCACCTGCTATCACTGTCAGAGGTAAGGACATTTTGAAAAAGATTGCAAATCTAAGAATGAAGATAAAGTCTGCGGAAAAGGTTCAAGGAGACACTCCACCAGGGAGTGTAATTCGGAAGTGTCAAAATGTATAAACTGCGCAAAGTTAAACAGACCAAGTGACCATACAGTAAATTCTAGAGACTGCAATGCTTTCGACTTGGATTGAAAAGAAAACATAACCAGGTCATTTGTAAATACTCAACATCTGATTAATGATACACCAGGCTCACACACAAAATTAATACGATTTAACAACATAACACAAGATGACATCACCAGAATTATCAAGAGAGTAAAGAAAACCAACTGCACGATCAATCCTATGCCAATATTTGAAGTAATTGGAGAGAGAGACTTTTCTAGTCTAGCCGAAATAATAATGAGAATAGCAAATGTGAGCATTGATGAATGTGAGTTTCCTAAATCTGAGAAAAGGGCTATAGTCACACCAGTTCTGAAACATGCACTGGACCACCAGTAATTAAGTTCATATAGACCATTTCAAATCTATCCTTTGTCTCAAAAGTGCTTGAATAAGTAATTCTTGAACAACTAGTCAGCCACTTAGAAGTAATAGAAGCTTTGCCTGACAACCAATCTGCTTAAAGAAAACTATACTCTACAGAGACAGCCATCTGCTCTGTTGTAAATATGCTAGAAATGATGGATGAAAATAAATGTGGTATTTTAATATTGCTCGATCTCAGTGCTGCTTTTGATACAGTTGTGCATGAACTGCTACTAAATGATCTATGGTCCATCGGCGATGAAGATCAAGCTTTCGAATACCTGAAAGACTACTTGGTTGGTAGAAATTACTGTGTACAAATTGGAAACTCTTATTCATCAAAAGAACCCTTAAACAGAGGGGTACCTCAGGGGAGTGTACTTGGCCCAATCTTATTCTGCATCTATACTATTGGTCTATCGAAAATACTACAAAGGCAGGGCGTGAAGTTCAAACTATTTGCAGATGACACACAATTTTACTCCTCCATAAATGATATACATGACACTACTGAAACTCTAAACCTAATCCTTGGTAGTGTTAGAGAATGGATGAAATTTAAACAACTAAAATTAAATGAGAACAACACTGAATTCATGGTGGTGGGCAAGAGAAACAGCGTGAGAAACTTAGGTGATATTCAAATGAACATAAATAATGACTCGGTGCCGATATCTAGTAAAGTTAGAGATCTAGGTGTATTTCTTGACTGTAACCTGTCTCTAAATGACCAAATAAATAATGTAAAAAAAAACTGCTGGTTATCATCTAAGAAATATTGCGTTTATAAAAAAGTACCAGGACGAAAATTCTGTAAAGAAACTTGTGATAAACTGTGTTATTACTAGGATTGACTACTACAACTCTATCTACTACAATTTACCAAAAGTGCAACTTAAGAAATTACAAAACATAATAAACAGAGGAGCAAGACTGATAAAACAGTGTCCCACCTAGAGAAAGGATCACCCCTATACTAATCGACCTACACTGGCTGCCGATTAAAGCGAGAATTGAATTTAAAATATGTACAATAACCCACCAAGTTATCAGAACCTGGCGTCTAAAATACTTAAGAGAATTGTTACATATTGCGCAGCCCACAAATCGTGCCGACACGAGAATAGTTACAGATGGCTTCAAACTGTTGGAACCTGGATATGTCTACTGTAGGCTCCGGGGCCTTTAAATATGCGGCCCAGAGACCACATAATAAGCTCCCACGAAACATTCGAATGCCTGAAGACATTAAGGCTTTCAAGAGGAAACTGAAGACTTTCTTATTTCATGAGTATTTTGACAGTGACGATTTAACAATAAATGAAGAATATAAGACATGAAACGTTAAATACTCTGAACGAATAAGATAAAAACGACAGTAGAGGTCCTGTAGAGTGTGAGGTTTCCCTGCTGTATGGGATCAGAAAAGCAGCCATCAAAGTACAGTAAGTAAAGTACGAGGAATATGTGAAAAATAGGCCAGACTATTCGGTGTCTGTGTAGGCAAAGGAAAAATGAGTCGTAACCAGAGAGCAGCATTCAATGTAGTACTGTTTGGCCATTCAAAGGACCCAAAATGACTCTCTAACGGTAGTGTCTCAATGGGTGACTGGTTTCCTGGCCATCTGAACCACACCACACCGCTGATCAATGCCTCGAGAGGTATTGTTCGGGTTCAGTAAACACTTTTGGGAGCATCAATCGGAGCATACTTGTAGGGGAATACGACTCTGCCATATTACGTGTGCTAACCCAATAGATTACAAACGCATAGGGATGTGACGTTTTCATATTAATGACTCAACTGGTTGTCGAACGTTTTGCTTCGTTGGTACTATAAACAATGATTTATTTATTTCATTTGGAGTAATGACTGTTGTAACTTGGCCAATAGTAATAACAATAATAATAATAATAATAATAATTATTGCGTATGTTTATGGTATTTCTGTCCCAGTCCATGCCGGCAAACTTCCTTAGTTCGTCGATCCATCGTCTTCTCTTCCTTCCCCTGCCACTTTTACAATCTCTAGGGACACACTCTGTTATTCTTAATGTCTATCTTTTGTCTATCATCCTCATTATATGTCCTGCATATATCCATTTCTTTTCTTACATAATGTAAGAATATCCTCTACTTTAGTTTGCTCTCGTATTATGTTGCTCTTTTTCTGTTTCTGTGTGGATAACGCTAAGAGACAGAATATATATATATATATATATATATATATATATATATATATATATATATATATATATATATATATATATATATATATATATATATATATATATATCTCCACACACTTACTTTATATTATATAGGGGATATATGTGCCTTTATCCAAGACACAGCATAACATTATAATCAGATCAATCGTTTTTTTTTTTTCGTTTTTTTATTCTCGAAATGGCGAAGGAATAAGCTAGCACCCTAATATTCATTGGTAGTCACTTATAATACCAAAATATGCTAAAGTTGCATACGTTCTGGCTGAAGGCCTCGAAATGTAAACTCTGACGATAATGAGAAATTGGTCTCATTTCAAATCTAGGGAAACAAAATTTCACCCAGTGTCGTACCTGGGTCTAGGCTTAGGCTAGGATAGCTGGAAGGTTAGTTCTCCACTCCCTCCAGCGATTTGTAAATACAGTATAAAGAAAAAAAACTTTGTCAAATAAATAAACTAAAACATATATAGATATATATACAAATATGTATGGAAACTGTATAAATGAAGGTATAACTCCACTTCACCTAAAACTGTTTTGAATGGCCGTGCCAAAAGTAGACATTTTCGCAAAGTATCTATCGTGCAAGGCATAACTATCATCGATGTTTTACCACATCTGCTTTAATAAATCAGACATTTACTTACAACACGTTCATCTGCCAACTTATGTGGATGTTCCATGTAAACTTCCCCAGCAATTGTAGCAACTTCTATTCAAAGATATAGTCAACCACGAAAACACAATATTCACCACCGATGCCTATCAGGAAACTGAGTTGGATAGAGAGACGAGGGAAGGGACCCAGGTGTGCCCCTTTGGAGTCTCACTATGGTAAGATGGCGCTAGAAATTGTCGAATTTGACTAAATTAGGTCAACCTTTATATTTTTATTTGTATAACTCTGGATACCAGATATGTAACTATTCAAAGGGAAACTACAATAGAAGATTGCTCATTTATTTATTGTAGAAAAGTACTTCAGCAGAGTTAATGTGGATTAGGCTAATTAAAATAACTGGCGTTTGCCGTTAGCAAGTTCTTGATTAAGATTTAATAAAATTGTCATAATAAATACAGTTAATTTCCAGAATATGTTCATTATCTAAACATGTATGGCAGATATGGCCAGATCGCAGTAGCCTATCTGCCATAGGCCTAGACTACTACTGAATTTCAAAAATTTTAAGGCCTCTTTAATAATACATTCTAAAATACATGAAATATAAAGTTACTTTTAATGGTTAGCCCATACTTTACTTGAGTTAATTTAAATTTGTATTATTCATGAAAGTATACCTCCCTGGTATTACCCATATTGACTTCAACCATTCTTCCCGCTTAAACGGAGATGCATTTACGTTAACGAACATGAACAACTTAACTGTATCCTTAGCACATATTTCAAAAGAATGTACGATATGGCATTATTTAACGTTGTTACTGTTCTCAAAATATTATATTTTAGTTTTTAATTATTTCTCTTTTATTTTATTTATTTCCCTTCATTAGGCCATTTTTCCCTGATGGAGCTCTTGGTCTTATAACGTCTTGCTTTTCCAAAAAAGAATGCTTTGACATGTGGCATTATTTTAAACTGACCATCCAAGTACAGAGGTTAACGGAATGGGCATACCAATCCACTATATCAATATATTTATTATTATTATTATTATTATTATTATTATTATTATTATTATTACTTGCTAAGCTGCAATCCTAATTGGAAAAGCAAGATGCTATGAGCCTAAAGGCAGCAACAAGGAAAATAGCCCCGTGAGGAAAGGAAATAAGGAAATAAACGACATGAGAAGTAATTAAGTATAAAATAAAATATTTTAAGAACATTAACAACAATAAAATAATAAATTTTTCATGTATAAACTATAAATTTAAAAAAAGAGAAAGAGGAATATGAGAATAGTGTGCCCGAGTGTACCCTCAGACAAGAGAACTCTATTCTACGACAGTGGAAGACCATGGGACTACCAAAGACTAGAGAACAATGGTTAGATTTTGGAGTGTCCTTTTCCTAAAAGAGCAGCTTACCATAGCTAAAGTCTCTTCTACCCTCATAATCTATAGGTATGCATCACAATGCAACCAAATATATTTTGGATTTCTCAGTAAATCACTTTATAAGTCTTCCAACGAAACATTCCTCCCATCCACAATAAAAAGTGAATTTCGTCCTCGAAAAGTGAAATTAAGTAAAAAAGTGTGTGTGTGTGTGTGTGTGTGTGTGTGTGTGTGTGTGTGTGTGTGTGTGTGTGTGTGTGTGTAATTTTCATTTGTATAAAAATAAAACTTTGCAGCCTACGTATGGAAACAATTATAAATTTTCTTCGAGTTTTAAAATAAGGAATTTCATGAAGACAACAAACATACAGGAGGCTTCCTAACTCTAGGAAATGTCTTTCTACTAAGACTTCTCTTAATAGCATAAAATACTCCTGTGATGAATTAGCGATGATCTCATACCGATGATTGTGACTTACTATTTTACGAACAATGGCAATTGTAGCTAGCAATAATCTAAACTTAAAACATATAAAGGAATTTTGATGGATTGTGGAGGGGAAGCAACATCCTTCTTTTCAGGAAACCGTAAAGGGAGTACTGGGAGTAATTTCGTCCCCTAGGCCTAAGGTTTTCAACAGACTTTTAAGAACTTTACAGTTCAACTCCGTGAAGTTATTGCAATGTCACTTTAATAGCAGGAAATATAACTCGACTCGAATAATCTGGCAAAGTTTAACCTGACAGCCTCCAAAGAAATCCTGACTTGGAGAGGGATGCATTCCAAGACAAGTATCAAAAATATTAGAACCCAACTTTTCAAAGCGATGGACAAATATTTCCCAATATTTGCAGAATTTTGTAAAACAGTGAGGTGCTGCTTGTTAGCCTACCGGAAACGTCCCCGTCTAGCAATCAGTCATCGGGAGTTCAAGACCAGCAAGCCCAATAGCTTTTAATAGTACTGTAATCTCACAGTACTTGTAAGCTAGGGATGACGAATTTGATGAAGACTATAGATCTACCTGTTGAGCAATCAGCAGCTATTGCCTGGCCCACCTTGGTCAGAGCTTGGGTGGGGACGGGGATTGAGCACTAATCAAATAAAGTATGCTTTTGGTCGGTCTCTTGCCTGTGCCACTAGCGAGCGACATTTTATTTACCAGCTTATGTACACAACTACAGTTTATAGTAGTTATCTTAAGACTTGTTCCCTTGAAAATTCGGTATGGTGAACGTATAAGTAGTAGGTTGGCCAGAGCACCAGCCACCCATTGAGATACTACCGCTAGAGTGTTATGGGGTCCTTTCACTGGCCAGACAGTACTATATTGGATCCTTCTCTTTGGTTACGGTTCATTTTCCCTTTTCCTACACATACACACCAAATACTCGGGTCTAGTCTTTACATATTCTCCTCTGTCCTCATACACCTGACAACACTGAGATTACCAAACAATTCTACACCCAAAAGGGTTACTGCACTGTAATTGTTCAGTGCCCACTTTCCTCTTGGTAAGGGTAGAAGAGACTTTAGCTATGGTAAGATGCTCTTCTAGGAGAAAGACACTCCAAAATCAAACCAATGTTCTATGGTCTTGTGTAGTGCCATAGCCTCTGTACAATGTCTTGGGTTAGGGTTCTCTTGCTTGAGGATACACTCGGGCACACGGACACTATTCCATCTTATTTCTTTTCCTCTTGTTTTGTTAAAGTTTTTATAGTTTATATAGTAGATATTCATTTTAATGTTACGGTTTTCAAAACATTTTTATTACCTTGTTTTCTTTCCTCACTGGGCTATTTTCCCTGTTGGAGCCCCTAGACTATAGCATCTTGTTTTTCCAACTATGGCTGTACCTTAGCAATTAATAATAATAATAATAATAATAATAATAATAATAATAATATTGGATTTATGGATTTGGGCTTTAAAACCCAACATTGGGGCCTAGGATGAAACCATAGAATTACATTACAGTATATAGTGAAAGATAGAAGATGAACAGCTGTCATGATGGAAGAAAGGAAGCAGGAACGGAGGTTAAGTAGAAGAATATAATGCAAGTTCAGCTAGGGGCTGATGGAATAGTGCAAAGACCCTAAGTAATGCCTACAGTTCATAGTGTGGTGCTACCCCTATACGATGAACGTATAGGAATTCCTCAGTTAAGGAATGAGATTAGACAACACCATCTTAATGTCAGAAAATTTTTCACAAGTTTCTATGAATCTGAAGATTATGTTTCATATGCTTTAAATCACAGCTATAGTAGCAGCCACTGGGTAACGTGAGTCATTCTTCTTCTTTCCCACCATTATCCCTATATTAATGGGTCGGTTGCCTGATGCACCCTCTCCAATACTTGTTACTTGTAGTAGGATTTCTAGGCTCGCTCCAGCTCTTTCATGCCGTTCTGCAGGGCCTCCCAGTGTATAGCTAGATGCTATAGTTTTCTTTCACACACATATGTAAATCGTAGCAGTCAGTGAACAGATGCTCTTTGAGTCTCTTCTTGAATATGTCATCACAATTTTCACTATTCCAAACTGACAATGTCAGCTCATTAAACAGCCTTGGCGCACATCTCTCGAACGCTCGAAAATTCAGTGTCGGATTACTTCTAGGTACATTTAACCTGTGTTTCTCATCACTATGTCTGAGTCTCATGTTGTCGTTTACTTGAAAGTCCACTACCAAATCTCTCAAATACTGAGGTTTTCCACTTTTCAAAGCACGAAAAGTCAAAAGGCATATTCTATACACTATCCTCGCCTTGATAGGCAACCAATGCAAGGTAATGAGTGCTTGGGGTTATCCTTTCATGAGATGATATGCCTTTTATGAGTCTTGCTGCTCTATTGAAATTTTTTTGTAATTTCCTCAGTCGATACTTTGGTAAACAAAAATATAGAGTTACAGTAGTCCAGTCTACTAATGATATAATTATGGAGAAGCATCTTCACAGTGTCATCATCCAAGTATTTTCTGACATAGGCTATGTTTCTCAAGTGGTAACTTGAGACTTGAGCCACACTGCTGATCTGAGCTTCAAAAGAAAGATTTTCGTCAAGTAATATCCCTAGGTCCTTTACTTCCTCTTTCACACCCAGATCAACATCACATACTCTGAGTCGAGACATTCAATATCCTTAGACCAGTCTTTTTCCCATCTATTAGACACTCTTGTTTTATTTGGGTTCAATTTCAATTGCTTCTGATTCATCCAGTTTGATATATCAGACATAACAAGGTTCAACTTCTCCTCAATATCCACTACATTAGTTATGGTCATATACATTTGCGTATCATCGGCAAATAGTTTAAATTTCACACTATGTTTCTTTAGCATTTTTGATAGTCCAATAGTACTCTTGAAAAGGATTTCCTTATCCGTACGCAGTAGTTCCTACCTTCCAAGTAACTACCAAGATAGGCTAATGCATTACCCCCAACACCAATGGATTTCAAGTCCCCAAGAAGTATACAGTGCACTACTATGTCAAAAGCTGCACTCAGGTCCAGCATAATAAGAACACTACATTTATCCTCGTCCATCGACATAAGCAAATCATTTACAACTGTACATAAAACAAGTCTCTGTCCAGTATAACTGTCTGTATGCAGACTGTTCATCCAGTATAGCATCAACCATATCCAGGTGACACCAGAGTTGTTCCAGATGTATGCTTTCAATCACCTTTGACAAGAAGGACAGGTTCGACAGGGGTCTATAGGAATTTAAACTCTCTGGGTCAAGGGTACCCTTCAAAATTGGTTTAATAATAGCCAACTTTTCACTCTCAGGAAACTTATTATTTTCGAAGCTCAAGTTAATAATTGTCATGAATACTCAGAAAGGGTCGTCACTCTTATCACTGTGTATGATATCAGAAACAGGCAATGGGTCTACCCCACAATAGGTTACCTTCACTCGCTTCATAATTTCCTTCACCTTAGACAAATCAATATTTCGAAAACTAAGAAATCGACACTTGGAGACCCTGACATCTACGTGTAGTGACTGTCTTTCCTCTACCAAGAACCCCTCAACTACATTCTTTATCTTGTTATACAAAAAAATCTAAAAAAATTAGTCGCAAGCACTTCATCTGGGAAGCTCTCTGGTAACCTTAGTTTCTTTTTGTTACCAGTTAAATTGTTCAGTATACGATCAAGTTTATTTATATCTGTTTTCGCCTCCTTCACTTTTCTAGAATAGAACTAACACTTTCTCTTCACTCTAAGCTGTTTCTCTTCCCTTCTTGGCTCCTGTTACTCACTCCTGACCTCGTTAATTCGTAATCTCCGCCATGACTTCTCTATCTTCTCTTTCTTTCTTTTGGCTCTTAATACCTCTGCATTGAACCATGGAGAATGGTCTTTAATAAGTATTTCTTTTTCACACATTGGCCTTCTATCAAAGACATCCTCTTCCACCAAATCTCTTATCTCTGTATCACCATTCGCCATATCTAGCCATCTATTTCTTTGCTTCTCTATCGATCTTCTTCCCCTAACAGATTCCTTCCAAGTACTCCTCACTCCCTCCCCACAATTCATCCTCAACACATGATTGGCTACTGATATGTAAAGTAGGTGGTTCTTAAACTTTTATATTTCACAATTTATGAAAGTGACAAGTCGGTGAACTTTGTTTACGTTAGGAAAGTACAAGTTAACTTACAAGCCACTACTATACTATAGTCTCATGCTGCAGGTCCTAGGCTCGTTGCACTTTCTAACCACATGCACCAACGACAATGCCGTTTTGGATCGGTTTCAGAAGAGCAGCCAAGAAAATCCAGATGATGCTTCTTCCTTCCTGTACCGGATGGAAGGACCACTCTATTCTGACGATCCTTTACTCCTCCAGTTAACCAAGGAAAGGTTTGTTTTGGATTGCTAACCAAGTTTTGACCATAGTTTCTTTTAACCATTTTTTTTTTGTCACAGTATCAGAATCCTAGTTTTGAGCCTCTGTCAGGAAACCCTATCTATTCAAAAGAAAAAAAATGTGACTGGAAATTCCAATAATACTTTTAACTACCAAATTCTTGATTTTTCTTTTTTATATAAGAAGTTCTGATGCCTTTCCCAGTAACTTTTCTATATCCAGAATTCTGAGCATTTTCCCCATTATTTACCCTGTTTATGGGAACCAAATTTGAATCTTTTTGCTAAAATTCAGGATATAAAATTTGTGTAATTTAGGCCAGGGTAGCTATTCGACCCCCCCCCCCCCCAAAAAAAAAGTATTTATAATGTTCTTGAACTAAATGGCCCAGTCATGAATTTAGCTCCCTTGCCCTTAGATTGCACGTACTTGCAAACAACTAATCCCCTTTAAATTGAGAGACTTCTTTAATCCCAAACTGTTATTCGATTCAACCTGACAAGTCATCCTACACTTTTTTTTTTTTACATTTGGAAATAAAAAGAGCAAATTAGTTTGACTTGCACGGCTCGACTTTTAACGAGCTATCCAAGATGCATCTTACATGCTACAAATCATGTGTTTATCTTCCACAAAAAGGTAAACTTCGAAAATACAATGAAAAATTTGACAGAAAAAAACTCCTCTGTTAACGTACTACCCACCAATTCTATTTCATTCCAAGTACAGTACATACAAGTCATGTCACGCCATATAACACTCAATCAATCGTTCCAGGTTCCTCATACCCCCAAGTATTAAACCCTACTCGCTTATGATAGATAATGGCACGGACTTCGAGTACAGCATGTATCGTGTTGGTGTCATTAGCTGGATCTACTTAAACCAGATCATCACTTCCCTCTTCCATGATCAGCCTCCTGGATTCTTCGTCGAGGCAGGGGCTCTTGACGGGGAGTTCCTTTCAAACACCCTGGATCTGGAGAGATTCCTTGGATGGACTGGCCTCCTGGTTGAGGTAGATGAGGATCTGTTCTACCGGCTCAGGAAGAAAAATAGGAAAGCTTGGACCTCAAACACATGTCTTGCAACCTTACCCTATCCGCATAGAGTAGGTGATGAATATTCACTATTTTTTTGTTTCTATATCAATTTGGAATAAATCATCAAAGCGCTTTAGGCTTATGGTATATTAAAAAATATAGAGCTTTAATCATGATTTTGTAATAAGCTCTTGATTATATAGTAGATACTAAATGGCCCTAAGCCTTCACTAAACATCTAAGAAAAACTGATTGTAGCACAATCAAAATATCTCTAAATAAATAACTGTGCCTAGTCTTCATTTCATAAAAAGAAAAGCGTGACCAGATTTTCACAAGTGATGATAATGTAGAAAAGATAACATTTCTGTAAATCACCATTTTCCTGAAACATGATAAAACAAACTTTCTGAAACCAATATCACTGAATATTGATTCCTACGGAGAAAAACCGACCACTCACACAAGTGAAGAGTTCTGACTCACAATTACCATCTTCCTGAGAAATGTTTTCATTATATTCCAGACAACTCTGGTAAAATTTGCAAACCAAGCCCTGAAAGAGCACGAATTTTCTCTCTACTCAAGAGTCTACAATACTCTAATAGGATCCAGAGATTTGGAAGATAGGATGGGGCACGGAATGCCTACATATCAGACGTCGCAGTGCTTGCCGTTGGAAACACTCCTTTTGGCTATTAATGTTACCCATGTACATTTGATGGTTCTTGATGTTGAAGGTAAGTTACCTTTCGAGTTGTTTTTACTCTATATTATCATGGTATTCAAATAACATAGTTTAGAACTCTCTATTATTATTATTACTAGCTAAGTTATAAACCTAGTTGGAAAAGCAAGGGCTCTAACTGGGAAAAATGGCTGATATGAAAGTTGTTTATTTTAAATTTACCAAGTGAAAATAATTATGCTTGGACTTTTGACTTGCAAATTTGGATATGATAATCAAATAAGTCAATAAGGACACCACCCTTTGTAAACGAAAGTTGCCTGGCTGATGCATACATATTCTTTACTTTTGAGGAGAATTCCTTTATTTGAGTCTCGCATGTTCTAACCAAGGTGGTAAATTACTTTATACTGTACAGCTGACCGTTCTCTGCTGAGAACTACAATGTCTTTTCTCAAAAGATCTTTGAAAAATCAGCATGTTTACAGGCTATGAATTAAATTGAATTCATGAAATGTATGATGAAAGCCAAACTTTTTACCTATTCATCGCTTGAAAGCAAGTGGAGATATCTATACATCATAAGGTGAAATTCTTACCCTCACTAAATCAGGACGATAATCAAACGATTTTCGTAATAACTATGCAGAGATTTAAAAATTCTGTAATTTGAATAAAAACCACATTCCATCTTATAATTACTTTTATTGTTGGTGTCTCTTCATCCCTAGGTGTGGAAACAGAAGTCCTCGATTCCTTTTTCCGCTCAAAAGTAAGAAAGGTATTGATAGACGTATGGATGGTGGAGCATAAACACCCGGAGGCCATGTCAGGAGGAGTCGATCGGATGGACTTAGAATTTGTTCACTGGTATGATTCTCATTTACTACCTGTTTTGTGAAGATCTCCTGTTCTCTTCTTCCCCAGTGGTTGAACTGAGGCCCTTTGCGTCAATAAGCATAGGAAGAGATGATGATGATGATGTTTTGTGAAGAGTTTTCCCGAAATGGTTAACTCCTTTTGCTTTGATTTTACTGATGGAAATTTGGGTAAATAGCCCAATGTTGGGGCTAGGGAATCCATCCATCGCTCAGTAGGAACTAGTCAAACAGAAGGCTGAAAAGAGGGTGCACCTAAAGGTCAAAGGTATTCTTAGAAGATTCGGGTATATGGCCCGATACTGGAGTCCAGGTCATTCATCACTCAGGGGAACTAGTAAAGTAGAAGGCTAAAAAGAGGCTGCAGCTAAAGGTCAAAGGGATTCTGTGAAGATCCTCTGGTAATGCCTACAGTGTATATCATTCTTTTTGGTCATGCTCAGTGGCATTGTCAAGACATATAATTACTCAGTCTCTCCCAATCCCTTGGGTAGGGGGAGAGGGAGTAATCATACCCAGGTAAGAGGGGTTAGGACGAGAGGTACACTCGCAAACCATAACTGCCGTATTGTAGTTAGGAAAGGGGGAGGAGTGGGAAGGGTTGAATCTCGAAATATTTAGCCTTCATTTTTGACGGGTTACGTACACTTGTAGAGTAGTATTATCCTCAGATTTATTAGAGTATTTTGTTAGATGAGGTGAACACATACATCTTGATACGTAATTATAAAAACATATTCTGGTCTTTGCAGGTTCCATTCAAAAGGCTACACCCTTTACGCAGTCAGTGACCATCTCCCACCAGACTACACCTTTATTCGGAATGGGTCAGATATCTATGAAAAGGCTTTCGCTTCAAGACCTTCTCAATTCAACTGGAAGTTTGAAGACCTTAAGCAAAAGGAAAATAATATATAAAACAATAAATTCGTCTTTTCCTAACCTTTTCCACCTTAGGGACCTTTCTATCCTTTCGACCTTTGAGACCTTGTCACTTTTCTCTCCTTTCGACCTTTAAACCTTTCATCTTTGGAATATTTCTACCCTTTCAACCTTTGAATCTTTTCACGTTTGGGACCTTTCTATCCTTTTAACCTTAGGATCTTTCTATCCTTTCAGCATTTGAACCTATTCACCTTAGAAACTTTTCACATATGGAACCTTTCAACTTTTGAACCTATCTTTTCGACCTTTTTTTTCCTTCAGTTCTTTTCTCATTGCCATTCAAAGGCTTTCCATTTTTAATTGACATCCAAGAACCTTGATCACAAAAAAGGCGAGTGGTAACATGAAAAAAATGTCTATTCTGTATAATTTGTCTTTCTTGATATAAACCAGATGAATGTAATTCAACTCGTATATCTCCAAGAATTCTTATTTCCATTGACAATATCACCTTTCAAAAGTATTGAGACTTAGATTTTAAAAATTAGAACAGAGAGAGAGAGAGAGAGAGAGAGAGAGAGAGAGAGAGAGAGAGAGAGAGAGAGAGAGAGAGAGAGAGAGAGAATGCTGGAATATCAACTAAATCAAGTAACAGACTAAGAAGTCGTCGTTTGTCGATTACAGTTTTAAAACAGAAACATATAAATTTTGTGGATTTATCAGCTAAAGTTTAATGCTTGAGTAACTAATTCAGCTTGTGTATCAGCTTGGGAGTAATAACTGTCTTTTCTTACAAGTAAACATAACCTTTTCACCCGTAGAGACTGTAGGAATCAGCCATCTTGTACAGGAAAATAATATATATACACATTGTATAAATATACACACATTATACACACATTATATATATATATATATATATATATATATATATATATATATATATATATATATATATATATATATATATATATATATATATATATATATATATATATATATATATATATATATATATATATATATATATATATATATATATATATATACACACACACATAAATCTCCCTAACTATATACATAACTGCATTTAGAGACAGCATCTTCGGTTGGAATAACTCTGTTCAATATAGTGAGGTGTTGGAATTAGATCATTCGGTGCCATTGGATTACAGGGAGAGCTAAAGCCTGCTTTTGCTCTGTGAAGAATAAGTCACTAAGTTTGACTGCAAGAGAAGTAGAAATCTGGAACAGAGTACAGTAGAGGGATAATAATTGGGTGCAAAACCCATTCAGTGTTGCCTACAGTGCTCCTCAAGGTGTTCCATTTGCAACCCAAAATGGGATTTAGAACATGAACCGTTTCATTTTTTATCGAACATTTATTGTTGTCTTTTTATTGAAAATTTGTTACTAAAAACATTTATACTCTTTATCTAGACTTTTTATTTGTTTTTCTAAAATGAGTATTCTGTTCTTAGCACAGGAGGTTGTTATTAGCATGTATTATTATTATTATTATTGTTATTATTATTATCATTATTATTAATTGCTAAGCTACAACCCTAGTTGGAAAAGCACAATGCTGTAATTACAGTATAGCCCAGGGGCTCCAACAGGGAAAATAGCTCAGTGAGGAAAGGAAAAAAAGGAAAACTACATTTTTAAGAAGAGTAACAACATTAAAATAAATATCTCCTATATAAACTATAAACACTTTTAACAAAACAAGACGAAGAGAAATAAGATAGAGCAGTGTGTCCAAGTGTACCCTCAAGCAAGAGAACTCTAACCCAAGGCAGTGGAAGACCATGGTAGAGAGGTTATGGCACTACCCAAGACTAGAGAACAATGGTTTGATTTTGGAGTGTCCTTCTCCTAGAAGAGCTGCTTACCATAACTAAAGAGTTCCTTCTACCCTTACCAAGGGGAAAGTTGCCACTGAAAAATTACAGAGCAGTAACCCTTTGGGTGAAGAATTGTTTGGTAATCTTAAGTGTTGTCAGGTGTGAGGACAGCAGAGAATACGCAAAGAATATGCCAGACTATTCGGTGTGTGTAGGCAAAAGGGATAATGAACCGTAATCAGAGAGAAGGATCCAATGTAGTACTGTCTGGCCAGTCAATGGAACCCATAACTCTCTAGTGGTAGTATCTCAACGGGTGGCTGGTGCCCTGGCCAACCTACTACCAGGTACAATAGAATTATTATCTTTACCAGGTCCCATGTCAAAGTATTTTCAAGCTGCTCAAGGGATTAACATTATGCATGTAGATCTCAAAGCAATTTATAGGCTTCATGGGATTAATCTTAAATCTTCAGGAAGCAGCCCAGTCAGGAAGGGAAACAGAGAAGTAAAGAGTAAGCTATGAAAGTGAAATAACAGGAGATAAAATAAAATTAAAACTAACAGAAGTAATTAAAATGAGACTTGGGTCAACTTGCTCACCAAAAAAACAAGGGTACCCAGTTTAATGTCTTATAATGTTTATGATTAGAGGTGTACACAGAATAAGTTTATTACAAGAAGATTTTGCAAATCTTAGGTGTGCTTACATTTCTTAATACTCTTTCACAAATCGGGCAGGTCTTGACTTGAAAGCTTTCTCGTAGATATCAGATCCGTTTCTTATGAAGGTGTAGTCGGTGGGGACAGGTGGGCCATATGTGTACAAGGTGTAGCCCTTGGACTGAAACCTGTAATAAGATTGTTCTTGTAACTGAATTACATCTCTTTGCCGTTCTAGGTTAAACCCCTGCCTAGTGGAAAGTCCAGCTCCTCATTTATATGGTTTATTCTTTAAAATGATTTCCCTCTTTTTCATGCAACAATTTTTTAATGTCACAAAGCAGTTATCATGACACACAGCAATAACTTTCCTGATCCATATTTATCTTATACTTATGTTATATTGGATATACAGTACAATGTGCATTTAGGATATTTCAATCAGCCTTACTTATCAGCAGATTCTCCTACTGCTGGTTCGATTATAGACTGTTGAACTATTGGAACAAATATGGGAAAAAAAAATTAGCTAAAAATTCACTTACACAATATGCAGACGCTAAACCGAAACGCGCCGGACGAAATTCTCAAACGGCTCCATAAAAGTCATAGAGATACGATGTTTAACCTTCCCCATATTACAATAATACGCCATATAACATAACTACTGCACTGCACCAGTGAGGGTAGTGCTAGATGAATCAACACAAAACGAGGCATAAAACCACGATGCTGTCATTATCCCTAACTCTTTACTCCATGACTCTTGAACATGTTTCAAGTGAATGTTGGTCCAAAAGGTAGAATATCTCATCTGGTACTGTCCCTAGTACACAAGGCAGAAATTTTTGGCATAACAGAGAAGAAAAAGTCTTACTTTGATGTGAGCCAGAATGAAGTCTTTGATTTGCAACTTTTAAGAGGAAGGAAATAGGATGAACCATTGCTACAGCCCTTTCCAGCACTAAAGTCAGTGCGATGGCATATCATTATCATTATTATTATTATTATTATTATCAGCTAAGCTACAACCCTAATTGGAAAAGCAGGATGCTATAAGCCCAAGGGCCCCAACAGGCAAAATAGCCCCGTAAGGAAAGAAAACAAGGAAATAAACAAACATGAGAACTAATGAACAATTAAAATAAAATACTTCTAAAAACAATAACAGAATAGATCTTTCAAATATAAACTGAAAAAAAAAAAAAAAAAAAAAAAACAAGAGGAAGAGAAATAAGAAAGAATAGTGTGCTTAAGTGTACCTTTAAGCAAGAGAACTCTACCCCAAGGCAGTGGAAGACTATGGTACAGAAGCTATGGCACTACCCAAGACTCGAGTACAATGGTTTGATTTTGAAGTATCGTTCTCCTAGAAGAGCTGCTTCCCCTAGCTAAAGAGCCTCTTCTACCCTTACCAAGAGGGAAGTAGCCACTGAATAATTACAGCACAGAGTGAAGATTTGTTTGGTAATCTCATTATTGTTAGGTGCATGACAGATGAAAATGCGGAAAGAATAGGCCCGACTACTCGGCGTACAAATAAGCAAAGGAAAACTGAGCCGTAACCAGAGAGAGGGATCCAATGTAGTACTGTCTGGCCAGTCAAAGGACCAAATAACTCTCGAGCGGTAGTATCTCAATGGGTTGTTGGTGCCCGGCCAACCTAATACCTACCAAATCTATATGATGAGGTTTTATGGAAAATGGAGAGGGCATCAAACCTTTGGATAAAAGATATGACGAAGAGAAAGATATAAAGTGACTTTAGATGTGTTACAACAAAAAGGCTTGATTGTACATGAAGATTTCTCAGGCAAACAAGTTTAGCTCCTGGAGAAGAAATAAAACCTTTTGCTGCATTTAAGGGATGTGTTGATCAATTCAAGAAGTGGTATATTTTGAAAAACATAAAAAATACAATAGAATCTCCATCTAAGTCTGAAGAGGCACCATGAGCATATCCATCAAAATTCTCATTAAATAAATATACAGTAATCCAAAAGAAGTTATCAACACTGACGAGATTGGGCTTTTTTGACAAAAAAAAAAAAAAAAAAACTGTCTAATATGAAATTTAGTCACAAAAATGGAAAACAAGTAGTGAAGTTGAAGGCATGGAAGGATTGGCTGTCCTTGGTTCTTTGTGGCAATGCAGAGGGACATATGATAATGTAATGCCACGTGTTCTTTAAGGATAAGAGCAAGAACACTTTTCCAGTTTTCTAGCAACATAATGCCAAGGCCTGGATCATAACAATTCTCTTCAAGCAGTGGTTTAACAAATGCTTTATTCATAAGTGAAAGCACACCTTGACAAGGATGGACTGCCATTCAAGGAGCTGCTCATAATCGATAATGCTACTGGACACCCTCAAGACATCATTATGGAGAACCAGAATAAACATATTGATTCTCTCCCACCAAACACCACTGCAGTCTTACAACCTCTTCCCCAGGGCATTGTCAATTACATAAAAGTTGCCTATATTTATTGGATAAGAATATCATAGACTTTTTAAATTAAAATGTTATTAACATTCCTATTTTCTATGTTCCTGTTCCCCTTAGTTCTATTGTTTTCCCTAATTCAATGAGTATGTATGTACATTGGTACAATTACGTTGTACAAATGTACAATAAAATTGCTAAAAATATTTATACTGTTAATGCAAACGGATATTATTTCTTATACTTTCAACAAGTTTTTGAGATGATAAGAGTGACTTAAGATGCAGAACCTAATATGAATGTAATGGATTGCTGAAAATTTTTACCATCACTGATGTTATTATGTTCATTACTGGATAAGAACGATGAAGAGTAACCGCAGCTGTTAGCGATTTAAGTTAAAAAGATACTGTATTAGAAATAACAAGGCAAATCAGTTGCAATGGATGAAGATGTCAATGAACGAACAGAGGAGCATTAGGAATAATTAATGAATAGGGACTTGAAGAGTTCATCAAGTTATCAATAGAAAAGTATGATGAAAAACACAATGACTCAGAGCCACAATATTGAACTTTGGACAAAATCGGCATTGGCATCCGCAGAATGTCATAATCCTCTACAGAGCATCGAGAAAAAGAATAGACCAGTCAGAGATTACCTTAGCCTATAGTTACTGGTAGTATGTATCTTTTTTCTAAAACAGCAGCACATACTGTACTGTTAAATTACTGTAGTACTTTTAATTCAACATGTTCAGTATGTGACAAGTATACTGCACTGTACCTGTGTTTACACATATAATACAATACGTACATACATTTTACAGCACCCATACAGGTACAGTACTAGAGTACTCTACGTAAAATATTATACATTATGGTATAATGCTCTCTAATATAAGACAAAAGTACACACTTTACAGTACAGTACTACATACTACAGTGTGGAAGGGTGGGGTAGCTTTGAACATAATGACCCCCGATAAGGAAGGTTTGCTGTATAACATAATCAGTTCAAAGTTTAGGATTTAGTATGGATTGCAATATCCAAATTCATTTCTCTCTATCTCACATCCTTGTGGTGTGTGATTGTGATAACATAAGGAAATAAAAAACTGAAAAAAATATAAATATAAAAGGAGCTAATTCCTACCATTGAATGAATTCCAGATGAACTCGTTCATTCAATCCGTCCAGTTCTTCCGGATGCTTGTGCTCCACGATCCACACATCTACGGTTATGTTGCCCCCTAGGAAATGCTTCAAGATATCCATTTCTACTCCTATAATAATAATAATAATAATAATAATAATAATAATAATAATAATAATACTAATATTAATAATGACAATAACAACAACAATAATATAAATAACAATAACTATATTAACAATAACAATAATAATAATAATAATAATAATGATAAATAATAATAATAATAATAATAATAATAATAACGATAAATAATAATAATAACGATAAATAATAATAATAAATAATAATAATGATAATAATGATAATGATGAGGATGATGGTGGTGATAATTGGTGTTTTACACCATTACTAATAGTAAATGTGATGAATGTGAACATAAGCTTGAGGATGATAATAATAACAGCATCATTAATCCATCAATATAATAATACAGTAGCATGAAATATAATATAATCAATAAGAGCAGCATAAAATAAATAGCAATGAAAGTGCTACGAAAGACTGTGACATGATGAAATAAAAAGGTTAAGATCATATGGAGATAAAAATTAGATATTGGTTATGATCTTAAAGTGAATGTGATGTCTACAAAAACGATCCTCCTGGGGCAAATGTTATTCAGCACTGTAGTCCAGCATTCACTATTTTGATTGGTGTTGCCACATCTTGCATAACTGCCATAGCTTGTATTAAAGACTGCAGTATGACAAGAAATGTGGCAATACTGCTAATCATAATCAAGTCCAAACCCTTTGATATTGGACTAAAGCATGTGGAGCGCTGTATTATCTATCTGAAGCATAGTAAACAGATAACAAAGTTTCTTTTCAAAAAGTGATAGAGGGTTCTTTGTAGAAAAAAAAGGAAAAAAATATATTGATGAAGTAAAAAAATATTCTATTATGGCCATCTCACTGACTGAGAACTGTCAAAATGATCCTCAGTAGTATCATTTTGTACATAACAGAAATGAATGCATTTGGCAAACCTTCAACATCCAGCGATATGAAGTTGACATGGGTCACATTGATTGCCCGAAGGAGCGTCTCCAGAGGGAAGCACTGGACTTTTCCATACAGTGGGTAACCGGCCACTTTCAATCGGTCGTTGAGGTCTTTGGTATCAATAAGGGCGTTGAATCCTCTGATTGCTAAGGCTAATTTCTTGGGCTCCTTCAGGTGGTTAACGAATTTCACAAGAGTTGTCTGCAAAGGAAAATGTAATTACTTGCAAAACACAGATAGAGGCAGTGGTCACATCACTTACTAATCTTTCAGGTTTACGTTTTCAGAGTTTATATATTTCTTTCAAGATGACAGTTTCTTTGTCATTCTGCAATACATGGACTCTTAGAAGAAGACCACTGCATTTATTTTATAACATAAGAAAATATCACTTGTAAAGGTAAGCATATATAGCAGGACTCTTCAAATGCGATGATATCAAAAATTCCAGAAAGGAGTATTTAAGAATATTTCAAGAACGTTAGGGAAATATGCTTAGGGCAATATATTCTCTATCTAAATATGGATGTTACGCTTGGTCTTGTCAATCATAATTTTAAAAGCATTGAAAGTGAGGCTTGTAGATGTAGATTATATATCGAGTATCAAAGACTCAACTCTTCTAACTACAGAACTATCTACAAAGCAAA
>NC_090745.1:17546690-17551690 GCF_036898095.1 Palaemon carinicauda
TCAAAGACAGTGGAACGCCGTGGTACACAAGCTATAGCCCTACCCAAGAGTAGAGAACAATGGTTTGATTTTGGAGTGTCCTTCTCCTAGAAGAGCTGCTTACCATAGCTAAAGAGTCTCTTCTACCCTTACCAAGAAGAAGGTAGCCATTGAACAATTACAGTGCAGTCGTTAACCTCTTGAGAGAAGAAGAATTGTTTGGTAATCTCAGTGTTGTCAGGTGTATGAAGACAGATGAAAATGTGAAAAGAATAGGCCAGACTATTCAGTCCATGTATAGGCAAACACACAATGAGCCGTAACCAGAGAGAGGGATCCTATGTAGTACTATCTGGCCAGTCAAAGGCCCAATAACTTTAGCGGTAGTGCTGAACGGGTGGTTAGTGCCCTGGCCAACCTACTACAGTACCTTGAATATCCATATTCGACATATGAAGACATTGATGATTATACATATCTATTTATATACACAATCCACATATAAAGTACAATGTACATATATAACGTAAACACACATACATACATATATATATATATATATATATATATATATATATATATATATATATATATATATATATATATATATATATATATATAAACACAAATTCATGAATATGCATATATATACAGTTGGCTATATATATATATATATCTATATATATATATATATATATATATATATATATATATATATATATATATATATATATATATATATATATATATATAGATATATATATATATATATATATATATATATATATATATATATATATATATATATATAGATATATATAATATATATATATATATAAATATATATATATATAATATACATATGTATGTATATACTGTATATATATTATATATATATAGCCTATATCATCATCATCTTCTCCTACGCCTATTTACGCAAATGGCCTCGGTTAGATTTCGCCAGTCGTCTTTATCTTGAGCTTTTAATTCATTATTCTCCATTCATCATCTCCTACTTCGCGCTTCATAGTCCTCAGCCATGTAGACCTGGGTCTTATAACTCTTCTAGTGCCTTGTGGAGCCCAGCTGAACGTTTGGTGAACTAATCTCCCTTGGGGAGTGCGAAGAGCATGCCCAAACCATCTCCATCTACACCTCCTCATAATCTCATTCACATACGGCACTCGAGTAATCTCTCTTAGTTTCATTTCTAATCCTGTCCTGCCATTAACTACAAATATCCTTCTGAGGGCATTGTTCTCAAATCTACTAAATCTATTGGATATTGTTTCATTGTCATAGAGTAACATCGATCTCACTAAACTGATATATAGTCTGATTTTTACATGTAATTTAAGGCGATTTGATTTCCAAATTTTACTTAACCTAGCCATTGTCTAATTTGTTTTTTCAATCTTCAATAAATTCTAATTCTAAAGACCTTGTATTGGAGATCATAGTTCATAAATACTTAAATGATTCACCCTCATTATTATTCTTTAGATGGATTAATGATGCTGTTATCATGATGATGCTCAACCTTGTGTTCATCACATTCATCACATTTACCACTTGCACTTACTTCACAGCCTAACTACATACCACACATGTCACCAAAGCGCAAATGCGTTTCCAGTACTGCATTGCTCTGTCATTTAGGAAGATTCCACAAGTAACAAAGACGTCTTTTATCGTGTGCTTTTGTTAGCTGGTTCTTGGTTCCACAATTCAACACGCCACAGCACGAGACGGACGTGCAATACTATTTGAACAGATGCAAAGTGTTGGTGCCTACGGACAGGACATCATCACCAAGGTGTTGCTTCTACCCCCCTCATCTTCCTCGTGCAATGTGCTTACAATTTCCTCGATCGTCATTTCCAAAACGGGTTTTGCATGAGGTGAGACGGCTCGACCACATAATTACTTTTCAACTGCCTCTTCCTTATTCTCAATGACGTCTAAACACAGTTGTTGATATGTATTAAATGTAATACTTCCAGCCCTTCCATATTGCGTTATTTGTTCATCAATTAAAAACACCTTTCAAACGGATATGTTTTCTATTGCTCTAGAAAAACCAACATCCTCTTCCTACATCGCTTTAATACGAACATGTAAATTAATATCTCAATACCAGAGTTGCCAGGTTGGTCTTTTCCTGGCCAGAAGACTCCAAATTTTTTTCGTACTAGATACCTAAATTTGGGATTTTTTTTTGTACAATTAGGTTGACCTTATAAGCTGCAGTTGATAAGACGTTCACCTTTTCTCATTTGGAAAACCTGGCAACCCTGCTTAATACCCCCTTAGCAAAGATAGCAGGTAAAACGCTCTCTTGTAAATAACAGATCCGTACCTTATGAAGGTGTAGTCAGTGGAGGGGAAAGGCGATGTATACAAGGTGTAGCCTTTGAACTAAAACCTCTAAGTAGATAATAATTTGTAAACTTACTCCGAAAAAAAAACCTAAAAATGTTCAGAGATTTCATCAAAATAAACTTTATTCTTTTGATATTCTCTAAATTCCTTATATATCATTGAATATTATCATTCACCGTACCGATAATTTTATGGCCCAAAAATAAGAATATGCAAAATGTTTAACGAAACTTAAAAATTCCCATCAAGTCACTAGGGGTTAGTCAAGTCAAGATTGATTGATTGATTATGAGTTATCTGGCATCCTGACATCTAAGGTCATTGGCGCCTAGTCAGTCAAGGAGGAGACTAAAGTTTGTATACAAATAGGAAACATTATCACTGATATAATCCATCCTAAAATTTGAGTTAAAATTACACGAGGACATTTGGTTTACATATCTGTTATATAAAACAAACTATACAATTATGGAATCTCTTAAATAAAGTATTCATTTTTCTAATAACCTACAACACCAACACGGCGAGAGAGAGAGAGAGAGAGAGAGAGAGAGAGAGAGAGAGAGAGAGAGAGAGAGAGAGAGAGAGAGAGAGAGAGAGAGAGACTTATTTGATTAGTTTATCTTAGGCCTTATAAAGTAAATTATCTTTATTTTACACAAAATAAAGGATAATAGATTATTTCTACAGCCATATGTTCTCAAGTTCCCAGAAAGGAATCTTACTGAATGATACGTTTTGGAGACAATAGCAATCTGTCTGAAGTGATTGACTGATTAATTGATTTGAAGTTCTCTGGCATCGTGACATCGAAGGTCATTGACGCCAATATCGTTTATTATAAATAAAGATTGAATATTCAATTAAAACCAGAAAATTAAATATGTTATAAAAGTTAAATAGCATTAAGAAGACCTGCTTCTGATATAGATTTAAAAATGCCACTAGCATTGTACGACACATCATGTCCAAGGATCTTGGCAAGGATGAACCTACCATCCTCACCCCGAGCCTCAAACAGATATATATTTCTTTCTTTGCTATAAGTGGGGCATTCAGTCAACAAATGCCTCACTGTCAAGGGTATCAAACAGTCGTCGCAATATGGTTGGTGTTGGCCAGCCAGCAAAAACTCGTGTGTCATCCGAGTGTAACCAATGCAGAGACGACAAAGAGTAGTCTCCCATTTTCGGGGCATCCCATTATACCTCCAAAGGGATATAACAATCGCAAATTATCTCATCTTATTTTCGGTTAAACTATCCCGATGCTGTTGCCAATTGTTATAAAATTCTTAATTGCTGGTAAAAAAAATAATCGTTAAGCGTAAGTGTAAACAGTACTATGGGCGTGCTTGCATGTACGTATGTAGGCCTACTTTATATACAGTAAATCATTTATAGTATAAGTGCACAAACAATACCACGGAAGTATTTAGTGTAAATATATAAATCTATATATATATATATATATATATATATATATATATATATATATATATATATATATATATATATATATACATACATACATACATACATACATACATACATACATACATACATACATATATATATATATATATATATATATATATATATATATATATATATATATATATATATATATATATATATATGTTGTAAATATGCGAAATCCGTTATTATGCATAATTCCTAGTAAACTTGTATACTAATGGATATGGTTAATATGCATAACTGAAAAATTCCAGTATAAATGTATAATTCCTAAAATCTTAATTTTCCAAAATAACAGAAAAATTCCTGTAAATTTGCATTATACCAAAAATTATTGACTCCTACTTATCCACTAAATTGCCGAAACGTTAATGCCTTCTTAAACCTTGATAGTTTACTTGCGTATCTATTTATTTTTTAAATTTCTTTACTGCAGTCACAATTGTGTTCGTATTTCCTTCATGAATAGTTAACTAGCAATGGAAGAAAGAAAGTAGCGTTTGTATTCGCACCCCCAACCCCCTGGCTTAGTGCAAGGAGAGGGAGGAATCGACAGTGAAAGGGGCGTGTGCTTCATCATCATCATCATCTCCTCCTACGCATATTGACGTCAAGGGCCTCGGTTAGATTTTACCCGTCGTCTCATCTTGAGCTTTTAATTCAATACATCATTTCTTCCATCACGTTTCATAGTCCTCAGCAATGTAGGTCTGGGTCTTCCAACTCTTCTAGTGTCTTGTGGAGCCCAGTTGAAAGTTTGGTGAACTAATCTTTCCTGGGGAGTGCAAAGAACATGCCCAAACCATCTCCATCTCCTCCTGCATGCTTCAGTCCTCAGCCATGTAGGCCTGGCCCTTCCAGCTCTTCTAGTACCTTGTGGAGCCCAGTTGAAAGTCTGGTGAACTGATCTCTCCTGGGGAGTGCGAAGAGCATGCTCAAACCATCTCAACCTCCTAATTCTCGCTTCAGTCCTCAGCCATGTAGGCCTGGGTCTTCCAACACTTCTAGTGCCTTGTGGAGCCCTTTTGAAAGTTTGGTGAACTAATCTCTCCTGGGGAGTGCGAAGAGCATGACCAAACCATCTCCATCTACCCCTTATAATGATCTCACACACAAATAGCACTCGAGTAATCTCTCTTATAGTTTCATTTCTAATCTTGT
>NC_090745.1:17556690-17621974 GCF_036898095.1 Palaemon carinicauda
TATATATATACTGTATATGTATATCATATATATTAGGAAACTATCTCCAAAGGAGGTGGCTCCATTTAAAGGACAGGACAACAATCTCCACCACTTTCTTAATCTACTTACTCGTGGATGAATCCTGAGTAGGAGAAAACTTACACATCCTATGCTTTATATGCCCATGTATATGGCTCATCAGTAGCACGTCAAACACCTCCACGTAGTTTCATAAATGTCCCAAAGAGCTAATGTTCTTGGTGGTCACCCATTCAAATACCGACCAGGCCTATATTCAATATTTTTCCAACTATTTAACTTGAGCTAATCCAGGTAGGCCTACTATTGAATCCTATGAAAAGCCCGTTTAATCTCGACTTTATAAGTAGCGTTGACAGAAAATGCTTTCTTCTTCATTAGTAGTTTGTCATGTCATGCACAAATAACGGTCAGACCTGTGGATTTTCCCTATCAAGATATGTAAGGCAATGTCTAAACTGCCGTCACAAAATCGAAGGTTAATATGTAAATTTATAAGTTTAAGAGATAAGCGGCATTTGAAATCTGTATTCTCCCTTCCTCTCTCTCTCTCTCTATCTTCGTTTTTATTATGATTTATTCTAATATATCTGTCACAGAATTATGGAAAAAATGTATGGTTCACTTAGTTCTGTATTCCATATTGCATTAGATTTGTCATAACTCTGACAACACTTTGTTTGCAATCTTCCCAACTATACCACCCTGTACGTAATACTAGTTATGCAGTTCATTCTAACAGCCTTGCATTCTCCATCATAAGGCTCAATACTTCACAGTATTCTAGAAGTTTTATCCCAGCTGTGACCAGATTGTGGAATGATCTTCCTAATCTCACTGTTGACTCGGTGGAACTTCAGAAGTTTAAACTTGCAGCACATAGTTTCATTGCTATACTCTTATTTCCTTTCCTCATTGGGCTATTTTCACTGTTGGGGCCACTTGGGTTTGTGGCATTCTGCTTTTCCAACCAGGGTTGAAGCTTGAATAATAATAATAATAATAATAATAATAATAATAATAATAATAATAATAATAATTACGAGTTGGGGTTGCCATATAACCATTGACACGTAAACATTGGTGTTTATTTGTTCACTAAACAATTAAAATAATCAATACAAAAATGATTACTAACATGGTATCCTTTGGCGCCAGCCTTGTTTCGTTGGGAAATAATATAAACAGTGTTCACAATTAATCACAACTAAAAAATGCACCAAAACAAGTTGTTGAACCAAGCCAATGTAGATTTGAAATGACTTCTGGGTACATAACCAGTTTTACATTTAAGAGGAGGAAACTCAGTAAATATCCATTGGGGAAAACCAAGAGAAATGACGGTCATACCAAGACCAATACTCCGAGCGTCCACATCGCCGGTGCAGCGATCCGATGGGCAAGCTATTCAGATATGGCAAGGCCATACAAAAGTGGATATTTCTCTGTGTCTTAGTGGTATGTGTTGTAACTGTGTACTGCTCATGTTTCATACAAGCTCATACACTATAATGTTATTGCATTTTTTTATATATATATATTTTTTTTCGACATTCTTGCCCTCGACTGTTTGTATATAAGCTCGTCAACTGTTGAATAACTCATTTCACTGTAATGCTGTTGCTTTTTTTATCACTAGCTCTCTCCCGCACTGATAATAGAAAAGCGATTCAAGCTTGCCATAGCATGTTTAACATTGTTTGATTTATTGTGACATTCTTGCTCTCAACTGTTTGTATATAAGCTCGTCAACTGTTGAATAACGCATTTGCATTAAAAAAACAACAACAGAATTAAAGTGTATGAAACAGAGCATGAGCTTATATGAAACACGTGCGGTATAACACCTTGCGAAAGCAAAATATCCAACTTCTTTGATATTATTTCTGAGAGATTAGAAACCGCTGTCTTCTTATATATTACAAGAAGACTATAATATAGTGTTTCCGATCGGCGAAAGTTAGAATTTTGTCTTTATTAGGAAAACTTGACTATGGGTTTGGAAAATATTTTTTGTGGTTCCTTTCCACTAAGGAAGGAGGATTACGAATAAAGAGAGTATGCATTTATTAATAAATTAAATATATATATATATATATATATATATATATATATATATATATATATATATATATATATATATATATATATATATATAATAGATAGATAGATAGGTAAACATCATATGAACATACATTATATGCATATACTATGTATATAGATAAAAGAACGATATATATATATATATATATATATATATATATATATATATATATATATATATATATATATATATATATATATATAATATATATATATATATATATATATATATATATATATATATATATATATACATATATGTATATATATACATATATGTACATACATATATATATATATATATATATATATATATATATATATATATATATATATATATATATAATGTATGTATAAATATCTAAGGGGAACACAGATGTTCTGCAATTCATAATTGAAGAGGATAAAACCCGAATAATATTTATAATCCAGCTTTCCTCCTTCCTCTAAATGATATAACTCACATATTGAAGAATTTTTCCTTCATTGCCACGTCCGTTGGGCTCTACCTCCGATGCATGCATCCCCTTCAAGTAGCGGCAAAGATGTTTTTACAATACCAGTGGCCTCGCCTTTTGGAGTACTCTTGCGGTGGTTTGATTCTAACTTTGGTAAGTCGTTCTAGTTTGTTTTAGTTGTTTATTATTATTATTATTATTATTATTATTATTATTATTATTATTATTACAAGCTCAGAAACAACCCTAGAAGAAAAAGTACGATGCTATAAGCCCAAGGGCTCCAACAGGGAAAAAATAGCCCAGTGAGAAAAGGAAACAAAGATATGAACAAACTACCATAGAAGTGATAAATCATTATTATTATTATTATTATTATTATTATTATTATTATTATTATTATTATTATTACAAGCTAAACTACAACCCTAGTTGGAAAAGCAATATGCTATAAGCCCAAGGGCTCCAATAGGGAAAAAGTAGCCAAGTGAGAAATTAAACAAGGAAATAAACTACAAGAGAAGTGATAAACAATCAAAATTTAATATTTAAAAAAAGAGTAACATTAAATTAGATCTTTCACATAGAAACTATAAATCTAAAACACAAAAAAAAAAAAACGGAAGAGAAATAAGATAGAACAACTTCCAATCAAATATGAAAACCCTATGCACTACAGTACCTAAATGATCTGCTTGTCGTATACTGTACAGTTTTAGGTATTTAGCGTGTCACAGTGTGTATTCAATATTAATTGTCATATCAACATTACCGAAGCACTTAGAAAACAAGAAAGTCTTCAGTTTCTTCTGATGGAAGCTTGTTGTATAGTCTTTGGGCTAGTATGAAGTGACTGGTGTTCTTAGGGTAAAGGAAATATACAGATAAAACACGCACATACATCATGCCTTTCCTATCGTTTTTTCAACTTTCCAGTTTCAAAATATCTAAACGCAATTTAAGCAGAACCTCATCTATAAGAGGAATCGTAAATTTGTTTTAATCAGTAATCA
This sequence comes from Palaemon carinicauda, assembly GCF_036898095.1. NCBI lineage: Eukaryota > Metazoa > Arthropoda > Malacostraca > Decapoda > Palaemonidae > Palaemon > Palaemon carinicauda. The sequence goes on from NC_090745.1 coordinate 17,560,286, forward strand.
CTTGACAAAAATATTGTTGTGTCGAAACAGTGCTGTAGTGATAGAATAAATGAATAAGAAAAAGAATGGTCATAGTTTCTTCAACAAAATTCTTACATCTGAGAATCTGAAGACGCTGAAAAAATACGAGGAATCAAGAAGGAAACAGATTGACGTCACTAAGGAAGTCGCCTTAGATGAGTATGTATATATATATATATATATATATATATATATATATATATATATATATATATATATATATATATATATATATATATATATATCATCATCATACATATACCAAAGGCACTTCCCCCAATTTTGGGGGGTAGCCGACATCAACAAGAAACAAAACAAAAAAGGGGACCTCTACTCTCTACGTTCCTCCAGCCTAACCAGGGACTCAGCCGAGTTCAGCTGGTACTGCTTGGGTGCCACAGCCCAACCTCCCACATTTCCACCACAGATGAAGCTTCATACTGCTGAGTCCCCTACTGCTGCTACCTCCGCGGTCATCTAAGGCACCGGAGGAAGCAGCAGGGCCTACCGGAACTGCGTCACAATCGCTCGCCATTCATTCCTATTTCTAGCACGCTCTCTTGCCTCTCTCACATCTATCCTCCTATCACCCAGAGCTTTCTTCACACCATCCATCCACCCAAACCTTGGCCTTCCTCTTGTACTTCTCCCATCAACTCTTGCATTCATCACCTTCTTTAGCAGACAGCCATTTTCCATTCTCTCAACATGGCCAAACCACCTCAACACATTCATATCCACTCTAGCCGCTAACTCATTTCTTACACCCGTTCTCACCCTCACCACTTCGTTCCTAACCCTATCTACTCGAGATACACCAGCCATACTCCTCAGACACTTCATCTCAAACACATTCAATTTCTGTCTCTCCATCACTTTCATTCCCCACAACTCCGATCCATACATCACAGTTGGTACAATCACTTTCTCATATAGAACTCTCTTTACATTCATGCCCAACCCTCTATTTTTTACTACTCCCTTAACTGCCCCCAACACTTTGCAACCTTCATTCACTCTCTGACGTACATCTGCTTCCACTCTACCATTTGCTGCAACAACAGACCCCAAGTACTTAAACTGATCCACCTCCTCAAGTAACTCTCCATTCAACATGACATTCAACCTTGCACCACCTTCCCTTCTCGTACATCTCATAACCTTACTCTTACCCACATTAACTCTCAACTCCCTTCTCTCACACACCCTTCCAAATTCTGTCACTAGTCGGTCAAGCTTCTCTTCTGTGTCTGCTACCAGTACAGTATCATCCGCTAACAACAACTGATTTACCTCCCATTCATGATCATTCTCGCCTACCAGTTTTAATCCTCGTCCAAGCACTCGAGCATTCACCTCTCTCACCACTCCATCAACATACAAGTTAAACAACCACGGCGACATCACACATCCCTGTCTCAGCCCCACTCTCAACGGAAACCAATCGCTCACTTCATTTCCTATTCTAACACATGCTTTACTACCTTTGTAGAAACTTTTCATTGCTTGCAACAACCTTCCACCAACTCCATATAACCTCATCACATTCCACATTGCTTCCCTATCAACTCTATCATATGCTTTCTCCAGATCCATAAACGCAACATACACCTCCTTACCTTTTGCTAAATATTTCTCGCATATCTGCCTAACTGTAAAAATCTGATTCATACAACCCCTACCTCTTCTAAAACCACCCTGTACTTCCAAGATTGCATTCTCTGTTTTATCCTTAATCCTATTAATCAGTACTCTACCATACACTTTTCCAACTACACTCAACAAACTAATACCTCTTGAATTACAACACTCATGCACATCTCCCTTACCCTTATATAGTGGTACAATACATGCACAGACCCAATCTACTGGTACCATTGACAACACAAAACACACATTAAACAATCTCACCAACCATTCAAGTAAAGTCACACCCCCTTCCTTCAACATCTCAGCTTTCACACCATCCATACCAGATGCTTTTCCTACTCTCGTTTCATCTAGTGCTCTCCTCACTTCCTCTATTGTAATCTCTCTCTCATTCTCATCTCCCATCACTGGCACCTCAACACCTGGAACAGCAATTATATCTGCCTCCCTATCATCCTCAACATTCAGCAAACTTTCAAAATATTCCGCCCACCTTTTCCTTGCCTCCTCTCCTTTTAACAACCTTCCATTTCCATCTTTCACTGTCTCTTCAATTCTTGCGCCAGCCTTCCTTACTCTCTTCACTTCTTTCCAAAACTTCTTATTCTCTTCATATGACTGACCCAGTCCCTGACCCCACCTCAGGTCAGCTGCCCTCTTTGCCTCACGTACCTTGCGCTTCACTTCCACCTTTCTCTCTATATTTTTCATACTTCTCTATACTATTACTCTGCAGCCATTCTTCAAAAGCCCTCTTTTTCTCTTCCACTTTTACCTTCACTCCTTCATTCCACCATTCACTGCCCTTCCTCATGCTGCCTCCAACAACCTTCTTGCCACATACATCACTTGCAATTCCAACAAAATTTTCTTTTGCTAACTTCCACTCCTCCTCTAAATTACCAGTTTTTCTTACTCTCACCTCGTCATATGCCATTTTCAACCTTTCGTGATATTTACTTTTTACCCCCGGTTTTATTAGCTCTTCAACCCTCACTAGCTCCCTTTTACATCCACCTACTCTATTCCCCCACTCTTTTGCTACAACTAATTTTCCTTCCACCAAAAAATGATCAGACATACCGTTAGCCATACCTCTAAACACGTGCACGTCTTTCAATCTTCCAAACATTCTTTTAGTTATCAACACATAATCCATTAATGCCCTTTCTACTACTCTTCCATTTGCCACTCTTACCCATGTATACTTATTTTTATATTTCTTTTTAAAAAAGCTAGCACTTATTACCATCTCTTGTTCAACACACATATCTACCAGTCTCTCACCACTCTCATTTTCACCTGGTATGCCATACTTCCCAATGACACCTTCTACCTCTCCAGCGCCCACTCTAGCATTTAAGTCACCCATAACAACTACATAATTCCTTCTACCCAGTCCTTCTACACACCTAGTTAATTCATTCCAGAACTCATTCCGCTCTTCACTTTTCTCACTACCTGGCCCATACGCACTGACAAACGCCCAACATTCCCTACCCAAGCTAACCCTTACCCACATGTATATATATGTATATCTGTATGTATATGTGTAAGATATATTATATATATATATATATATATATATATATATATATATATATATATATATATATATATATATATATATCTTACACATATACATACAGATATACATATATATACATGTACATATACATACACTATATATATATATATTATATACACATATACAGTAAAAAATATATATATATATATATACACATACACACACACACATATATATATATATATATATATATATATATATATATATATATATATATATATATATATATACATATATATATACATATATATATATATATATATATATATATATATATATATATATATATATATATGTATATATATGTATATACAGTATATGTATATATATACACATACTTCATACCAATCTTACAACTATCTGTTCATTTACAGTTAATTTTTTTTTCAAAAGTGAAAGCCATTGAGACAATACATTGAATGCTTTTACAAGCCCAATCCAGAAACAAAATATTGAAAATGAAGTAGAAATATCCCGAGACAACACAATAACATAATTCAATTCTTTGACTCACTATAAAACGTAGGATAGAAATACCGAAGTGATGAAAATTAATACTTATTACGAGAATAAAAATCAAATAACAGCGAGGGTCGAAACCGGTTTTAATCAGTCACTCTTGAGTGGGGTTCGAATCATGTGCCAAGTAGGAATGATACCCTGCAGCTTCAGAATAAATCACCTCCTCAGTACCTTTTTGGAGTTGTTAATTAAGTTGCTTAAAGTTTATTCACATTTTAACAGTGAGTCTGAGAAAATATAGCAGTTGTTCATCCAATTTATACTTGAAAAGTAATAACATGACAGAGGGCCGTATTATCCATACGGCTGGCTAGGCAGAAGCCTAGAAGCCGAGCAAGGGCAGGGAGCCCATGCAACTTTTTTCTTTTAGTGTTAAAAGGGAAAACTGTGGAATATTTACCTCAGTTGTAATATTGTTGTAATAAGATGTACGATTGAGAGCGGGAAATACTCCAGGGGGAAGGGGGGGGGCATTGGGGAATGTCGAGGGGTCCAAAGATGCTAAAAGCCTCGGGGGCATCCCATAGGTTAAGACAGCACTGTAATAACATTAAGAAAAATTGAGATATACAGATAAATCATGAAATGAGAAAGAGCAAACGCATGTGTACAGCATAAACTAATGACATACTTTCTTTGAATAACTTCAGGTTCCGTTGTTATTTTACTCTGTCCGGGAAAACACGATTATCAACAGAAGTCAAAGTACATCCGCAGAGGGGCCGAGAAGTTCTGGTAGTCAAGATGCGCAGAACAACAACGTTGAGGGAAGTTGTTCTTGCCTCTCCAGCCGAATGGATGGCCCCATTGCTCAGAATGATCTGCAGCTCCTTAAATTGACCAGGGAAAAGTCTGTACTGTACTTACTAATCCTCCCCTTTTACCTACAGGAGTTCCTCCTATTCTCCTATCCCCTATCTTTACATTTTCCTATGTATAATTGTGAAAAAGATTTTCTAAGACTTTACAGGCAAAAACCTTCACATCCTCTGAACATTTTTCTATCTGATGTACTCCTATCATTGTTTTGACATCACTCAGTCCCCTTAGCTTAGGAGGTGATAGCCCTGAGGGATACTGATCCGGTCTCTAATCCCGCCCTATGAGGATGCTGAAGTCTATGGGCGCTAACAGCCACACTTCAGTACACCTAAACCCATTCCTCTTCAGTCCTTCAGAAGTTTTCTGAAAACATTCTTACTGTATCAGCTATAGAGAGAACACAGCTTAATTCAGGAAAAAAAGGGTGTTCATATTCTTCCCCGTTCATGTGTTCATCCCCACCTCTATCCGTTTTACTATACTTTCTCTTAGAATTTGAATAGTATAACACAGGAGATTCTGTGCCATAAAATCCGGCTAGAATCAATAACTTCTGGTGACTGATGAAGATTTACACAGAAATAAACTTAGGAAAGAATATACTTGTCTATCACTACGCCTTCTTCAGTTGTGATATTTTTTTTCTGAATCATTTCATTACATATTACTTGAAAGGAATAATTTCAAATCCTACGTATTCCCACGCGTAAAGTACACTGATTTGTATATATTTCCTCTGTTCCCCTTCCAAATATATTTACTATATAGGCAACGTATAATTTTTTACATCACTATCTTCTCCAACGCCTATTGTCGCAAAGGGCCTCATAAAATTATATACAATATGTACAGTATACACACACACACACACACACACACACACATATATATATATATATATATATATATATATATATATATATATATATATATATATATATATATTTGTAGGTAGTAGGTTGGCTAGGGCACCACACACCCTTTGTGATATTACATCTAGTTATTGGGTAATATGAGTGGCATGACAGTACTTCATTGGACCTCTGGTTACGGCTCATTTTTCCTCTTGCCTACATATACACCGAATAATCTGGTCTATTCTTTCCCCCATTCTCCTCTGTCCTAATACACCTAACAACACCGGGATTCCCAAACAATTCCTCTTCTCACAAGGGGTTAACTACTGCAATGTAGTTGTTCACTGGCTACTTTCCTCTTGTTGAGGGTAGAAGAGACTCTTTAGTTTAGTAAGCAGCTCTTCTAGGAGAAGGAAACTCCAAAAATCAAACCATTGTTCTCCAGTCTTGGGTAGTGCCATAGCCTCTCTACCATGATCTTCCGCTTTCTTGGGGTAGAGTTCTCTTTCTTGAGGGTATACCCAGGCACACTATACAATATTATTTCCTTTCCTCTTGTTTTTTTTTCAAGTTTTTATAGTTTATAAATAGTTTATCTATTGCCTTGTTTCCTTTCCTCGCTGTTCTATTTTCCCTTGTTGAATCCCTTGGGCTTATATCATCCTGCTTTTCCAAATAGGGTTGTATCTTAGCTAGTATTAATAATAACATATAAAATTACAGTCCCATTTAAAACACATTTCCACATGTCAAATTGAAGAAAATCAATCAGAGATATAATGGATACTTCGAAATTCATCCAACCCTTCATTTACAGGTTCCTGCTACCTCCAAGTACAGAGCCCTATCACCTAACTCTTGAAGACAAACACGCTATGGAGTACAACTCCTACCGGGACTTCAACCTCAGTTGGAGATTCTTGGATGAGGTGATACAGGTCCTGTTTAAGGATGAACCACCTGGTTTCTTTGTAGAAGCAGGGGCCTTTGACGGCGAATTCTGCTCAAACACTCTGGATCTGGAGCGCCTCAGAGGGTGGAAGGGTCTTCTAGTAGAAGCTGATGAGGATTTGTTCTCTAGGCTCAGAAGAAAAAATAGGAAAGTGTGGATCTCCAATACGTGTTTGGCGACTGCTCCTTACCCACATCGTGTAGGTACTAATTTTCTTTTTCTTGAATACATATCTGGAATGTCTTTGCATATTAATAAGTTCCTTACATTAACGTCAATCTATACCTTAAATACCTCTATGAGGCAAGTTATCCACTATTAGGAATTATTTACCAAAGGGGAAGTTTCTTTATAATGCCAAAGACTAGAAACTACCTTTTATTGTTCCAGACAACGCTGGTCAAATTTGCAAACCACAAGAAACCCAAAGATGAATTCGCTCTTTCTGTCAGAGGTTTCAATGCCTTGATAGAATCCACTGATTTAAAAGAGAGGATGGAACATGGATTTCCTGTCTACCAACTGTCTCAATGCCTTCCCTTGGCAACTCTCCTTTTGGCTGTTAATGTTAGTCATGTGGACTTGATTTCCCTCGATGTAGAAGGTAAGAGTAGATAATTTTTACTGAAATAGTCTTTGATTTATGATTTATGAAAGATGAAAAAAGTCCCTACAAAATAAAAATAAAAAATATTTATCTATTTAATTAGTTGATTAAAGTTTCATCTTTTTTGCGTTTCTTGGCTTAAGCCACTTCTTACATAAGATGAAACAATGTTTTTTAAGTAATCTCATTTTTTTTTTCTTTTTTGGACTTGTATGAGTACTCTGTTACATTCCGTATAGCACTGAAAGTTAAATCAATTATGCCAAAATTATCACATTATATATCTAGTAATTCATCTTGAAGGACTAAAAACTTAAGTGGACGTACCTATTTATCTATTCCAGAGATATGGAGTTACATATATTTTCTCACCTGAACTAATCCAACTAAAACCTAGCATAAGCATTATTAGCTACTAAAATTCTTGTTTCAGACTCATCTATAAAATATTATTTGGAATGCTTCCTTAGGAAATTCAAAATTTACACAGGTAGAAGCAAATTTGATGATTCTTAGTTCCAATTTTAAACTATGCAATGCTATTTCTATAAACACGAATTTAAGGATCAATATTCTTATTTATACCAGTCATTGTGGATTAGATTCTTTAGGAACAGAACAAATGACAAATTTCCAAGGAATTTTCGGACTGACCGGGGTTAACGTAAAGAAAGAAAGACAAGAGCAAAAGTGCCTCAGTCTATTTTCAAGAAGGAAAATTAAAAACCGAAATATAAAGTTCTGAAAAATTAGAGGTAGGGTCATCTGCGGGCATGAACATGGCACATGAAGCATTGAACAAGATATCACACACCATTACTTTATGGATCGGATTTAATTTATAAAACCTAGGTCGAGGTGTAGGCAGTTTATGAAACAAAGAATTAAGGAAACGTACATAAACACTTTGCATTTAAGGTCTCAACTTTTTCGAAACTACAACTTCATCTTCTTTTTGATCTCCTTCAGTTGTAATCCAATACAGGAGTTGAAATGGAAATCCTAAGGACGTTCTTCAGTTCGACAGTGCACCTAACAGTGGACGTCTGGATTGTCGAACACAAAAACCCACTGGCCACATTAGGTACTGACAAAGTGGACCCCGATTTTATTCACTGGTAAGATTTAGTTCTCTGATTTCCTCGGTTTTCAATGCATGAGGGTTAAGTGATATACGATTACGGCGAATTTCACCAAGAAAGAGTTGATATAATGTTATTCATCTTGACAAGGTTTAAGGTAAAGTTTAACAGCTATCATTTTCTGGGATTAAACAAACTTCTAAGCTGTCATATATATCTTATACATGACACTATGGTTACAGTGACCACATGCATAAGATTTATATTTCTTTTTCTGTTTATAATAATAATAATAATAATAATACCTGCATTAACATAAAAAATACCTTTTCCATTATTACATGAAGGAACCTTGGGGTGCCACTGTTACCTTCAATGTTTGATCTTTTTGGTGTTTTTCAAAATCATCTTGAACAAACCAAGTCCCATTTCCTACCACATACATGACCTAAAGGCATCAATTTTTATCTTGATAAACAATATGATTACAACAAGAGCAAGGAAAAAAATGGCATAATTGTATGAGATTTACTTTACTTTAATTTTGCGTTTCCGGTCCTGTACAGCAGGGGAACCCTACTCTCTACATGACCTCCACTGTCGTTTTATCATGTTCATTCAAGAGAATTCCACATCCCACATCGCGTATTACTCATTTACTGTTAAATCATCACAATCGAAGCACTCACAGAATAAGGTCTTCAATTTCCTCTTGAAAGCCTTAATGTCATCAATTATTGGTTTCATCTAAGGTCATAGGGTTCTATGGCAGAAGTTTAAAATTACCTGTTGGTATTGGGGGTTTTTGGTAATTTTTGTCAAGATGTTTGGCGTAGTTATCGATGTCTTTACATACTGCATACCACCAAAAAAATATCTAGTTACGCAATGCTTCAACCAAAGGTAAAACCTACTCAGGAAAAAAATAACAGCAGATTACGTAGTCACTACTGAAATTTTAACCAATTTTGACCATTAAAAATTCTAGTATTAAACACAACACTTTCACGAACAAATATAAATTCAAAAGTCGAGACCAAAATGTCCAAGCCTGTTAAATTTCTACCACCGATCGTCTTGTCCACACACACACACACACACACACAAAAAAACAATGCATTAAAGGTACAATATATATGAATATGACAAACATCATAAGTCCTAATATCTCCCCAATGATAAGACAAACAAATTACACGGGACGAGAGTTCAAAAACACTGTCATAAGAGTTGTTCGCGCACTTCAACTGATTGCTCGCACAGTGTTGGTGGCGCGCATAAGTTGGTCGTGCGCTCCAAGCTGGTCGTGCGCGCCAAGTTGGTCGTGCGCGTCAAGTTGGTCGTGCGCGCCAAGTTGGTCGTGCGCACCAAGTTGGTCGTGCGCCAAGTTGTTCGCGCGAACACTTCGTGCAACGAGAGTTCGAAAGACTCTCTATTATAAGAGTTGTTTGCGCAATTCAACAAATTGCGCGTGCAGTGTTGGTTGCGCGCATAAGGTTGGTCGTGCGCCAAATCGGCCATGCGCGCCTAATCGGCCGTGCGTGCCAAATTGCTCATGCGCGCCAAGTTGGTCGTGCATGCCAAATCGGCCGTGTGCGCCAATCCAGCCGTGCGCGCCAATTTGGTTATGCGTACCAACTTGGTCGAGCGCGCGAGAGCTCTCAGTGTGGCGAGCATACTCGCTGCTACGCTCACCCGAAGGTTCACGATAGCCTGTGTTGTGTGAGCGCGAACGATCAACACAACGAGAGTCCCAAACTCTCTGTCATATAAGTAATGACTATGGTCACGAGAACCCGAAGGTTCAGCGTGAACTGTGTTGCGAGACCCCGAGTGTCAACGTAACGAGAAACCGAGGTTTCTTTGTCATGAAAATCCAAAGGGTTAGCGTGACTAAAGGCACTAGAGACCAAAGGCCTAATGAAGCCTGTGTTGCGAGACCCCGAAGGGTCAGCGCAACGGGAAACCGGAGTTTCCCTGTCACAAAACACAGAAGTGTCAGAGTGACTAAAGTTACGAGAGCCCAAGGGTTCAGCGTAATCAAGGTTACGAGAGCCCAAAGGTTCAATGTAACTAATGTTACAAGACCCCGAAGGGTCAGTGTAACGAGAAACCGAAGTTTCCGTCACAAAACACTGAAGTGTCAGAATGACTATGAGATCCCAAGGGTTCGGCGTAACCAAAGTTACGAGAGCCAAAGAGTTCAGCGTAATTAATGTTACGAGACCCCGTAGGGTCAGTGTAACGAGAAACCGAAGTTCCCGTCACAAAACACCGTTCGGGGTCAGCGTAACGAGAAACCAAAGTTCCCCCGTCACAAAACACCGAAGTGTCAGAGTGACTAAAGTTACGAGAGCCCAAGGGTTCACGGTAACTAATATTACGAGACCCCGAAGGTTCAGTGCAATGAAAAACCGAAGCTTCCCTGTCACAAAACACCTTAGTGTCCGAGTGACTAAAGTTACGAGAGCCCAAGGGTTCAGTGTAGCTAAAGTTTCGAGAACCCAAGGGTTCAGCGTGACTAATGTTACGAGACCCCAAAGGGTCAGCGTAATGAGGAACCGAGGTTCCTGTCACGAGACCCCGAAAGGTCAGCGTGATTGATGGCACGAGATCCCGAAGACTCAACGTTACCATCGTTACGAGAGCCCAGTGGTTAAGCGTAACTGAAACTCGAAGGTTTCGATTCGCGTGAGCCCGAAGGAAAAGTGCAACGGAGTCCCGAAGGATTCCTACTGTCATGGGAACCCGTAGGATCAACATGACGAGAGCCTGAAGGCTCACGATCACGCCAGCCAAAAGGGTGATCGTAACGAGACCCCGAAGAGTCAAGGAGAACCAGCAGGTTCAAAGATCTAAATATAACAACTCCGCTGGGGAGGTTTGTTCTCCCGAAGGAGAACGTCGCTTAATACAAGGCTCCCGCTCCGCCCCTGAAGGAAAACCATAAGCGTAACGGAGGATCGCCAATGCCCAGAGGCGGTCTTCTCTCAAGAATTTGAGACTCATTCCCCTGAAGGGGAAACCTGCTTTGGAGAAAGCTCTGCCACTGCCCCTGGTGGATCAACAAACTCCTACAAGTTATCTCTCACGAACGAGAGGAAAGTTCTCCCGAAGGAGATCGCCTAAGACAAGCTTTCTCCCAGCTCTATGGGAAAAAAGTTTAGGCGTAATAAAATCACTCTTGCAAACGAGGGAGAAGTCCTCCCAAAGGAGGACATTGCCAAAGACAAGCTTTCTCCCAGCTCTATGGGAAAAAGCATAGGCGAAATAATATCTCTCGCGAACGAGAGAGAGGTCCTCCCGAAAGAGGACATCACCCAAGACAAGATTCCTCCCAGCCCATGGGAAAAAGATGTAGGCGTAACAATTTCTCTCGCAAACAAGAGAGAGAAGTTCCCCTCGAAGGAGGAACAAGCCTTAGACATGCTTTCCCCCAGTTCAAGGGGAAGAAGCACAGTCTTCGGCGACGAGGTACCAGAAGCAAACTCGTCTGCTCCCACATCAACAAGCCTTGTTCAAGTTGAAGGTTGACAACGATTGCTACCTCGTAATGTGGGCAGCTCACGAGCTACCACATGAAGAGCACGATAATGAACAGGGTGGCCGTCCATCGGCCTTGTGTTCTACGTCGCTGCTATCTGTAGAAAAGAAAATAAAAGTTGCGATTAATTACATTCATGTTCTGCTGCACAACATGGAACTATTCGGGGAATAAATCACCTTCCTTGTAAGATGATTCCTCGAAAGGGAGCTTAACTGTTATACACTTTAACTCAGTAATGAAACAACACACGGAGTGTTGAGAATCTGCCGAACATCAGCACAGGGTAGGACGGCAAATTAGGGGAGTAGTATCAACACAATGACAACTCACTAATGCCGGAGGCCATCGGATACGTTGTCAACAGTAATTAAAGTTACAAGTATCTAACAACATAAATGTATATTACCATTTATACATACATATACATTATATATATATATATATATATATATATATATATATATATATATATATATATATATATATATATATATATATATATAAATGAAAACACACACAAGAGAAAAGAAAATATCACAAAAACAATCAATACAAGTCATAGCGGGAGAGCACGGCAGCATGTCCATCCTCTACCGAGCCAAGATGTAAAGTGGTTACTCAGCCGAGAGGTGTGAGTGAGCAAGGTAGCCAGTCTACCCCACCCCCGCTAACAAGCGGATGGGGTAGTTATCCCTCACTAAAATTATCATGGCTCGTCTTTCAGCTACGCCAAAAGTATAACACTATAAATAGCGGAGGGTTTGTATCTACACCAGAACAAATTTATTTTGAGGAAAAAAAGTGAAAAGGTACAGGTCTCCAACAACCAGAAGCAGCAACCTAGATATATCCAGGCAGAGCCTCTTAAGATCCAATCTAGAGAGTGATATACAGTACATAGACAAGTATAAATAGTATACATTTCTTGGCTAAATTCAAATGTAATTTGAATGATTGCTTGCATCAAGATCAAAAGGATTATAAAATGACAAATTCGTAGATAATTTGAATTTTTCCTAACTATACAAACCTTAGCTATTTAATAGGGGTACAGTATTACTTTCGGCGTAGCTGAAATGACGAGCCATTACAATTTAACGAGGGTTTACTACCCACACCGCTAGTTAGCGGGGGTAGGGGAGGGTCGCTTGCTTACCCCCCCACCTCCCCCCACACACACCTGTGCTTGAGCTCACTTTGCTTGGAGGTAGGACTTCAAGGGGGATAGGGGTGGCGGGCAAGTTTGATTAAATAGCTAAGGTTTGTATAGTTAAGAAAAATACAAATTATCTACAAATTTGTCATTAGTTCCGTAACTGAAATACAAACCACGCTATTTAATAGGGGTGACTCACCCATTAGGAAGGGTGGACGTCCCAGCTAGTACTGGCTTTTTGGCTTTGCCTGGAGACTCTTTATTTGAGTGTGTCAGCACCCAAGAAATAAGGAGTTCCTGCACTTTGCTAGAACCTTGCAACGCAAGGACTGCGGCCTACGCAAGCTGTGTGTGAAGGTATAATGAAGAGTGACTCGTCCTAGGAAGTTGATCTGAAGTTCTTTAGATGGAAACTTGTAGACTAGGACTTTCCCAATACCACCTCGTTAGGGTATGGGGACGTGACAGTATTAACTTAATACTAGGAACACAAGGGAACATGGTTTACCTGCAGTGGTTTGAGGTCAGCTATGCAGAGAACCCAGGATGCTGCTTTCCCCAAGAGAGGGGATGATGAAGAAAAGAATAAGGGCCAGTTAAACCTTTTCATTCATGCAGACTAAAACCGGGTAACAATGCCCTCAACCTTCTGCTACTTGTCCAATAAGGAGCTTGAGGTTTTAAACCAGCTGTTGTGCAGCCACCACAGGACCGATAGAGAACGTATCGAGCCTCCTGTGGGTCACGTCTTGCAGGTAGTGGGCTGTGAAGGTTGTCTGACGCTTCCACACCCTAGCTTGAAGAACCTGCATCACTGAAAAATTTCTTTTGAAGGCCAAGGACGTAGCTATGCCCTTGACATCATGTGCTCTAGGGCGACGTGACGGAGGAGGATCTGGATTTAAGGCCAGATGAATCACCCTACGAATCCATGCCGAGATGGTGTTCTTGGTGACCCTCCTCTTAGTCCTCCCTGTGCTGACAAATAATGCTGGCACATGAGGACGGACTACAGCTGTTCTTTTAAGATATAGCCTCAAACTTCTTACTGGGCATAGTAAGAGATGGTCTGGTTAATCTGTTACAGAACGGAGACTAGAAATCCGGAAGGAGTTGAACCGAGGATCTGCTACCCCAGGATTCTGAGTCTTAGCAATAAACTCAGGGACGAAGCTGAACGTTACCTCCCCCCATCCCCTTGAATGGGCGACGTCATACGAGAGACCATGAAGTTAGCTAACACGCTTGGCCGAAGCCAAAGCTAGTAGGAACACCGTCTTCCAGGTTAGGTGGCGATCTGATGCCTGGCATAATGGTTCATAGGGAGGTCTCTTAAGAGACCTGAGAACTCAAACCACGTTCCATGGAGGAGGTCTCACTTCCGACTGAGGGCAAATACACGAGGAACTCCGCTATTGTTGGAATAGTGGCATCGAGTGGAGAGATACCCCTTCCACGACACCAACCACAGAAGACTTTCCACTTTGCCTGGTAGACTGCTGCGGATGACTTTCGCAGATGTCCAGACATCCTGACAGCAACTTGCTGCTAAAATCCTCTCTCAGCGAGGAGATTTCTGGATAGTCTCCAGGCGTGAAGTCGTAACGAAGCTACGGCTTTGTAGAAGATGTTGGCATGTGGTTGTCTGAGCAGATTGTGCCATGGAGAGAGTTCTCTCGGTAGATCCGTTAGGAGTTGCAGAAGGTTTGAAACCAATCCGCGTGATGCCATAGCGGAGCTATGAGGGTCATTGAGAGATTGACCGATATTCTGGTCTTGTTGAGCACACTCCTCATCAGACAGAACGGGGGAAAGGCGTAAACATCGATGTTGTCCCACCGTTGTTGGAAAGCATCTTGCCAGAGAGCCTTGGGATCTGGGACTGGGGAGCAGTACAGCGGAAGCTTGAAGTTCAGGGCTGTTGCAAACAGATCCAAAGTCGGAGAACCCCACAAAGTCAGGACTTTGTTGGCTACTAGCTGATCCAAAGACCACTCGGTACTCACTATCTGAGACGCTCTGCTCAGATTGTCGGCGAGCACATTCCTTTTGCCTGGAATGAAGCGTGCCGATAGTGGAATCGAGTGGGTTTCGGCCCATCTCAGTATCTCTACTGCAAGATGGGATAGCTACTTCAAAAAGGTACCTCCTTGTTTGTTGATGTAAGCCACTACTCTGGTGTTGTCGCTCATCACCACCATAGAGTGACTCGCTTGATATAGTTGGAACTGTTGAAGGGCCAGGAAGAAGGTCTTCATCTCTAGGAGAATTATATGGAGGTACTTTTCTGATTCTGACCACAGGCCTGAGGTTGTGTGGTGCAGTACGTGAGCCCCCCCCCCCCCCCCCTTTCCTTTGAGGCGTCCGAAAACAGCATCAAATCTGGGGGGAGGACGAGAAGATCCACTCTTCTTCGTAGGTTCTCGTCTGTCACCCACTACTGGAGGTCCATCTGTTCCGCAGGTCCCATAGGGATCAGGACGTCCGGGGAATCGTAACCTTGATTCCACAGGGATTTGAGTCGCCACTGGAGGGATCTCATCATGAGGCGACCGTTGGGAACTAGACAAGCCAATGATGAAAGGTGACCGAGGAGACGTAACCAAGATTGAACTGGAAGTTCTTCTCGTCTGAAAAAAGGGCTTGCGACCTTCCTCAGCCTTGCTATCCTGTCGTCTGATGGGAAGGCTTTATGGAGATTGGTGTCTATAACCATGCCTAGATATACCAGTCTTTGAGTGGGAAGCAGAGAGGACTTCTCGAGATTTACCATGATCCCCAGATCCTGGCAGTCTCAAAAGTTTGTCCCGGTGTTGAAGAAGGGATGACACCGAGTATGCTAGGATCAACCAGTCGTCCAGATAACGGAGGAGACGGATGCCGATCCTGTATGCCCACGAAGATATTAGGGTGAACACTCTGGTGAAAACCTGTAGTGCTGTGAAGAGACCAAAACACAGCACCTTGAACTGGTACTCTTTGTTGTTTAGGCTGAATCTTAAGTACTTCCTTGAAGACGGATGGACTAGGATCTATAAGTACGCGTCCTTTAGATCCAGTGTAACATGAAGTCTTGCGGTCTCACTGCTAGTCTGACCGTGTTTGCAGTCTCCATGCTGAACGGAGTTTGTTTGACAAACTTGTTCAGGGCCGAGAGGTCGATGACTGATCTCCAGCCTCCAGACGCCTTCTTTACATGAGAGTCGACTGAAGAAGCCTGGGGACCCGTCGAGGACCTCTTGAAGAGCGCCCTTCTTCAACAGGGTCTGGACTTCTGCCAGAAGGGCTTGGCCCCTTGCTGATCCCATGGCAAGGGAGCTCAATGACACTGGATTCGTCGTCAGGGGAGGTAGAGATGTTGTGAACGGGACGCGATATCCCTGACTGATTACGGAAATCGTCCAGGAATCGGCCCCGAGATGCTGCCACCTGTCTGCGCAACTTTGTAGGCATCCCCCCACTGGTGGACATGCAGCGGGACTGCCTATCCTAGCGTTTGCGGCCTCAGCTGCTCCCTCTAGGATTCTTACCTCCTCTGGAGGACTTTTTGCCTTTATTATCCTTGACAGGAAAGGGTTAGACACCACTGTCTTCGCTGCTGCCGTTGGTTTCGTGGTCTTAGTCGGACGGGACTGCTGGGGTGCTGGAGACTTATAGGGCAAAGATGTCAAAGCCCTATGAAGGAGGGAGTCTTGGTGGGACTTCCTCCACCTCTCAGCAGCCTGTTCCACATCCTTAGGCTCAAACAGGTTCGTTCCTTCTAAGGAAGAATGCCTGAGACTATTAATCTCGGTGCTAGGGACCTTCTGATGGAACCTCTCAGCCACCGCATCCCGACGTTTCAGGATGGTGTTTGCCTACAAGTTCGAGACTTGGTGGGCCAGAAACTCAATCGTGCGAGTGCCTGAGAGGAGGAATGTCTCCATAGTTTTCCTGGTATGTTCTTTGGAGAAATCCTCAGAGCGTATCAGGATACCTAAGGTCCCTAACCAGATGTCAAGCCACGAAGTGGCTTGCATAACACTTCGCAACCTTCTCCTGGTTAAGGATCTCGGTTGCCGAGAACGAGACCTGCCGGTTGGAGTCTCTCTCAAGAGGGACTCCCCTGGTAAGCTCTTCCAACGAATGGTGGAAAGGAAGAGCTAAACAAGGCTCCTCCAAGATCTCGAAGTACCTCCTTTGCTGTACGCGAGGAGGTGGGAGAAGCTTGTTGCCGGCACTGGAACGGTTGGAGGACAACTCGGAGAGCTGTACAGCCATCTTGTCCCTGGTACTCTTAACCCCCTGAGACCAGGGCAGAGTCGCACTGGCCTTGGAAGGTTTTTGAGTGCCAAATACGCGGTCCAAGACCATGTCCTTGCCGTCTCGAGGAGGGATCTCTGGGTCGGCAAACCCATTGAGAGCCCTCAGAGTCAGAACATGCCAAAATGCATGCTCTGACTCTTGTAGTTCTCCTCCTGACGACGGACTTGCAGCGAGTCTCCTGTCCCCAAAGGCTCTTTTTGGGGAGATTCGTGGACGTTCTCTGAGTGGCTAGTTGGCTCCGTCCTAGGTCTTATAGAGGACTTTGGTACTGTCTTCGAGTCCTTCGACTCCTTCCTGGGAAGGAAGATGGACTCCAACATAGACGGTGGCAAGTTCTTTTCAGCCCCTACCAGGGAAGACTTCCCAGCGCGAGGTGGGGTTTCCCCCATTGGTGTGATGGGGGAATGTCTCACCTCACGATTCCCCTGAGGACAGGAAATACTCATCCGACAGGGAAGGAGAAAAAGTCTGTGGGGGTGAAGGAATCTGCCTCGAAGGCTTGCGTGGAGTCAACTTAGCTCTCGGAGAAGCTACCACGTCCGGAACTCCTCTTTTCCTCTTTAGAGGATAAGAAACAGCCAAGGATCTGTGACCCAATTCAGAAAGAACAGGCTTGAAAGCCTGCATAACCGCTCTGATTAGAGCACCGAACCATGGTTGTTGGCTGACAGTCGCGCTGTCAGACTCTCCCTCTGGAGGGAGTGGGATCGACGGATCCCTGGGAGGAGTTCCCAAAATTGGGTTCGCCGGAAAAGAAAAAGGGATCCTAGATCTTTCTGGATGTTTCCCTTCCGCCGCAATGCGCGCTGTTATGCGTTTGCGGGGTGGGGAATGCGGCGATGGCGACCTTGCCGTGCGTTGTTTAGCAGCCTCGCGCGCGGGAGGGTAGCGACGCTCGCGCGGGAGCGTGCAATGGTGCTCGTGCGATGAAGAATACCCGGGGTCGCGCGCGGGGAGACTGGTGATGCGCGGGAGGCTGTGGGCGCACAGGACAGCACGCAGGAGACTGATGGCGTGCGCACAGGCGAAATTTCGCGCACGCGTGGGCGCGCAGGATCAGGGCGTTGAACACACGGGTGAGAGTTCGCGCGCCCCAGCAGATGTCGTAGGGCGAGCGCGCGGGCGCGCATTTGAAGCCTGTGCACGTGGGCGCGCGTCAGCATGGTGGCGCGCAACTGCAAGAGAGAATGGGCGCAGCCGCGCGGGCCGCGTACGCGTATCCTCATGGGCGAGAGTAGGAGACTGCGCGTGTCGGCGCGATGCCGAGCGCTGGCGCGTAGAAGTCATCTTACACTTCCCAACAGCGCCCAGATCTGATGATCGTGGGCGCGCAGGAGAGATGCTCACTGTGCATGGGCGCTGGCGCGCGGGAGAGAGCTGGCGCGCGGGAGAGAGCTGGCGCGCGGGAGAGAGCTGGCGCGCGGGAGAGCGCTGGCGCACAGGAGATCGCTGTCGTGCAGGAGAGCGCTGGCGCATTGGAGAGCGCTGGTGCATTGGAGAGCGCTGGCGCGTTGGAGAGCGCTGGCGCGTTGGAGAGCGCTGGCGCGTTGGAGAGCGCTGGCGCGTTGGAGCGCGCTGGCGCGTTGGAGAGCGCTGGCGCGTTGGAGAGCGCTGGCGCGTTGGAGAGCGCTGACGTGTTGGAGAGCGCTGACGTGCAGGAGGTTGCTGGCACGCAGGAGGTTGATGGAGCGTAGTAGCGCGCTGACGCTCAGGCGAGCGTGGGCGCGCTAGCTCAGACAAAGCCTGGCGCGCAGGAGAACGTTGGCGCGTATGCCTATCATCGGCATGGCGCGTGAGGGAAGTATGCGCGCGATGGCGCATACGCCCTTGATGCCCCGTATTAGGGTTCGATGCCTGACGAGCATGAAAGTCAGGATTCGTTGGCGCGTAGCGCGCATCAGCCCTCAGGAACGGAGACGGCAGGTCGGCAGGTCTGACGGATGGAAGGTCGACGTATCCTTTGAAAGGACGACCTTCCACCGAAGGGGATCGCGAACGATCCGCTGAGAGGTTCAGGACCAGAGCAGGAACAGTCGGTGATCGCTGAAGAGGCTCCTCTGCAGTGGACTGCAACAAAGATGACAAACCAAAGAGGCGCCTCCTCACCGCAGGTGAAGGAAGGCCTCTCTGGCGAAGAGGAAGGCGAGCTTTGCGGCGGATGCGCCCTCTGGGGGCTGTTGAATCAGCAAGCTGACCTTCTGCAGTCCTCCGAAGAGGAGTCTCTGTAAGTGAACTTCCTTGAGGGGGAGAAACACCAGCAGGAGAGACTGTTGGATTTAGTTTCTCCCTCGTAGGTTGAGCAGGAACGGGAGAAACTAAGCCTTCAGCTACTGAGGGAATTGAAGAAGCAGAGGTATTAGGAGATACCGCATTGGATACCTCTGACACCACAACGTCGACAATCGACAGAGGATCAACCTCTGCCGCGGTCGGGGATTGCTTGACAGCGGCACCCATTCGGATGTAGTCAAGTAATGCTTCCTTGGAGGGCGAACCCTCGAGCCCCAAGGAAGACCAAAGCTGCACAAGATGGGTTAGTAACACATCCTCCCCCGGGGGGAAAGAGGTGGAGCTGCCTCGCTAGGGGAGGCAACGCCATCTCTCGAACCCCGAGCTTGGAAAACAGTACAATGGTCTTCGCTACCTCTCGACGGTCTCTCAAAGAGACCGAGCGAGTGGGAGCTTCGGAGGAGGTTTGAGCAACGGAAGAGGAGTCCTTGGGTTTTTCTCCTTTCAAAGAAAACTTCGAAGGAGAAATATCCCGCCTGGACTTCTTATGTCGTCGAGAAAACCTCTCCCACTGGGAGGTAGACCACTCATTACACTCAGCACACTTGTTATCACTATCACACCGTTGACCTCTACAGTAAGGGCAAAGGGTGTGAGGGTCTGCCTCGACCGCTGACATGAATGTTCCGCAGGGGCGGTCGGGTAATCCAGGGCAGGTGCGCATAATCGCAGAGGCCAACTTCACACACAAACCTGCCACGAAGGAAAAACAAAAAAAGCATTAATGGCGAGAATGAAAGCGGACACGTCCGACTACCATCCGAGCCGAGAGCAAAGTGAGCTCAAGCACAGGTGTGTGTAAGGGCGGGGGGGTAGTAAGCTACCCCCCCCCCCTACCCCCACTAACTAGTGGTGTGGGTAGTAAACCCTCGTTAAATTTTAATGGCTCGTCATTTCAGCTACGCCGAAAGTAATACCCCTATTAAATAGCGTGGTTTGTATTTCAGTTAAGGAACAAACAAGGTTGCACATTGGACCTGACTACATTCTCATCTCTACACCAGAAAGACAAAAAAAGTTTGTAGTAGAAAAAACTTACATTCCTCAGTAATACACAGTATGTCACGGTTATTTTACACCCATGAAAATGGATAAGAGGCAAGACCAATCATAATCATATTCTGAGGCCCCTCCTCTTGATTGCAAAGTCACACACACAAAAAATAAGATAGAACATATAAAACCCCTTTTTCAGGATAAAGCTCTATCTGGTTTGTGATGCAAATTTTCTAATTGTTAACATCAAGACAGGGACTTTCTGTTTGATGTAGATATTATCCAGAGAAAATTCCAGGCTATTGACAAAAAAAAAAAAAAAAAAAAAAAAAAAAAAACAATAATTTCAAGCTTAAAGGAAAACCCCATAATACTGTGGTTCATTATCTGTATTAACAGTCAGCCAAGTTTGGACATTGACAACACTTGAAGTTTGGCTGCCGTTGAAAACTTTTCTATGCTACTTTATGTTCACTTGTTTCTGGAGACAAGTACAGTATGTGAAACACTGTCCATGAAAACTATTATTATATTAGCAGTATACATGTGATTATGTTTTTGCTTTCAAACTCAATTACATCACAATTTAGTAGGGCGTGCTTGAATCACTCATCAGTGTACGGGAAGAAGTTATAACAACGAAACAGGCTTTTAGTATCTTTTCTAGTGACAAATTCTCCATCTAGCCTATAATCCCTGCTGGGTGCAGAGCACCGTCACTATTATTTCACTGCATTATATCACATTTTAAGATCTAGTAGGGAAAATACACATATCTAAGTAGTTCATAGCAAATGAAGAGAACCTCCAATTTCATAAATCAGTGGCTTTTGGGGTCAAAGGCAAATCTGGGGGTCCCAAACAATGTCATCAGAGGAAAGTCACCTTTCATTATTTTCTCCCGTTGACTTCACGATACCCTGAACGAATCGCGAAGACTGTCCAGTAATCGGCACCAGGTTGCTTCCACCTGTTCCAGAAACTTTGAAGGCATACCCCCACTGGTGGACAAGCAAGAGGGAGTGCCTATCCTAGCATCTGCGGCCGAGGCTGCTCCCTCTAGGGTACTTTCCTCCCCTGGAGGACTTGGTGCCTTTCCTGTCCTTAGTCAAAAAGGGCATTTTAGATCGTAATTTTCGCTGTCATCTTCCTCTTCGAGGTCTTGGCTGGGTTTGGCTGCTGAGGAGCTAGTGGTTTGAGGGGCCTGGATGTTAACAGCCTGTGGAGGAGAGAGTCCTGGTGGGATTCCTCCATTTCCCTGCAGCCTGTTCGACGTCCTTCGGCTCAAATAACGAGGACCCCTCTAGAGAGGAGTTCCTGTTGGTTGGTCAGCTCTTTCAGAGAATGGTGGAATGGAAGAACTGATCGAAGCTCGTCCAATACCTTGTAGTATCTCCTCTGCTGGACGCAAGGAGGTGGGAGGAGCTTGGCAGAAGAGCCCGAACAATGAGAGGAGGAGAAGTCCGAGGGCTATTGAGCAATCTTAGTCCAAGCACTCTTCAGACCCTGAGACCTGGGCAAGGCTGCACGGGCCTTTGAGGGCTTATGAGTGCCAAAGACACAATCCAAGACTGTGTCTTTGTCCTCCCATGATGTTATCTCTGGGTCAATTAACCCATTGAGAACCCTTATAAGGATCAGAACTTGTCAGAAAGCATGCTCTGACTCTTTCTGTTCCCTTCTGAAGTGGGACTAGCAGTGAAGTCTCCTTCATCCACCCATGAGAGCTTATCTCGAGGTGGGTCGTGGACATCCCTAGAGTGGCTGACTGATCCTGTGGGTCTGGAAGTCCTTATGGAGAACGTTGGAAGATTCTTAATGTTCTCTGACTCCTTGCGTAGAAGAAGGGTCAACTCTAACATTGAAGGCTTGTTGGAACTATCCTTCCTGGTTCCTACCGGTGGGGGAGAGCTCTCTACTCGAGGGGAGTATTCCTCTGAAGGTGAAAGGGAGGAGACAGGCACCTGGTCCTCAAGAGGATCACTTGACAGAGGTGGTAGTGACCCAGAAGAGCATTTGGAAGGAGTACCAGGAAGGTTTGGCCTTGAAGCAGAAAGCTTCACAGGGGTCAGCTTCACCCTAGAGACTCCTCTTTTCCTCTTAAGGGGGGGAAGCAGCCAAGGTTCTTTGCTGAGACTCTGCTTGTACCGAAGGTTGTAGTGGGATGGCAGAGGCCTCCGAAGAGCGAGTTGAGAAGGCAGGCCCGAAAGCTTGCACAACCATCCTGACAATGGCACCAAACCAGGGCTGGAGAACGCTGGTGCGCTGGTGAGCGCAGGAGAGCGCTAACGCGCTGGTGAGCGCAGGAGAGCGCTGGAGAGCACTAACGTGCTGGTGAGCACTGGCGTGCTGGTGAGCTCCGACGTGCTAGCGAGCTCTGACGTGCTGGAGAGCTCCGACGTGCTGGAGAGCGCTGCCGAGCTGGCAGGTGCTGGCGAGAAGGAGCGTGTTGTACAGCTGGAGCACGATGCTAAGTTGGAGAACGCTGGCGCGAGAGAGCAGGCTGTAGCGATGGCGATTGACGACGCGCAGGCGACGCTGGGCAGTGAGAAAAATCTTCCCGTCGGTCTGTTGGCGCGTGCACGCGCTGACGGACAAGAGACTGACGCCGAGGAAAATGAGAGCCTGCAGCAGTGTGATATCTGGGCGAGCGATAGGCAGGCGCCTGGCGCTTTGGCAAACGATGTATTGGTCAGCGATGATCAGAAGTGCTCGCAGGCAGAGAAAGTGCCGGGAAACGGCAAGATGGAGAATGACGGGCGAGCAAACAAAGCGTCGGCAATGATTGTGCGCGAGGTAGATGCGTGGCAGATTGACGAGTGAGCGATTGACACATTGTTAATCGGCGAGAAGGCAGATGGAGGATAAACATCCTCCGAAGGGGATTGCGTATGATCCACAGGCAGTGGAGAGTACAAAGCCGAAGTCCGTGGACTAGTGGCAGTGTTATCGGAAGAAAGGTCCAGGGGCAGGCGAAGGTCGAGAGTCAGAAGACGTAGGACAAGGAGGCTCCTCTGCGGAGGAGGGCTGCGCTGACAAAGCTGAAGAGCCAAAGAGGAGTCTCTTCACTTGAGGTGAAGGAGCACATCTAAGCCAAATAGGAGGGCGAGCACGACGAGAACGACATCCTCGGTGACGCCCTCTGGGGTGCAGTGGATCAGCAAGTTGACTTTCAGCAGCAGCAGTCCTCCAAAGAGGCAACTTTTTGAGTGAACTCCCCTGAGGGGGAAAAACACTCACAAGAGACACGCGCGTATGACTTTGCTTTCCCCTCGAAGGATGTTCGGCAGGCGGGGAAGCGAAGTCTTCGGCAAAGGCGGAAGAGTCCGAAGGGGCAGGAGCGTCTGCAGGATGGGCATGGAATGACATCTCTGACACAACGACGTCGATAAAAGAAAAATTATCCACCTCTGACGTCGAGGGCTGCACACTAGCACCACGGCAAAGAAGCTGCAGCAGGTTATCCTTGGAGGACGAACCCAGTAAACCCAAGGATGACCACACCTGTAATAAGGGAGAAAGTGTCATGGACCCCGAGGGGGGAGAGGGGGGCCGCTTCGCTAGGGGAAGGGACACTGTCTCTCGAGGACTGAGGTTTTCCAATTGTTAAAGGGCCTTCACTACTAGTCGACGGTCCTTCAGAGGAGAACGAATGAGCATGAGCTTTGAAGGAAGG
Organism: Palaemon carinicauda; assembly: GCF_036898095.1. Lineage (NCBI taxonomy): Eukaryota > Metazoa > Arthropoda > Malacostraca > Decapoda > Palaemonidae > Palaemon > Palaemon carinicauda. The sequence goes on from NC_090745.1 coordinate 17,584,356, forward strand.
TCGGGAAGCGGAAGAAGCAGCCTTGGGTTTGTTTTGCTTCAAAGAAATCTTCGAAGGAGAAGAGTTCCGCTTAGATTTCTCCTTCTGCCATCGCCCAAACTTTACCCACTGGGAGGGAGACCACTCTAGACCAATTACACTTATTAACATCATACCATTGACCTCAGCAGGCAGGATAAAGGGTTTGAGGATCGGTGTCCTCGGCAGACATGAAAGTACCACAAGAGCGGCCCCTAGGTCCAGGGGAGGTATGCATAGCTGGCAGAAGTCAACACGCACACACACTGAAAAAAGAAAAAGCACAAAAAGCATTAATGGCAGTCCAATATTTGGTAAGGATGAAGAGCGACAACGACCGTTCACTATATGAGCCAAAAGCAAAGTGAGGTCAATCATAGGTGTGTGAGTGGGAGGGGTAGCAAGCTAACCCCCTAACCCCACTAACCAGCTAAATTTTAATGGCTTGTCCTTTCAGCTTCGCCGAAAGTTATACCCCTAATAAATATCGTAGGTTTATATTCCAGTTAGGGAACAACTACAGGTATTGATGGACAGGTAATAAGTGTACAAGTCCATCTACGGACTGGTATCACAGCCTGGGGAGTGGACGAACATACGGGCATAGCCCGATTGTTGGAGAACATTGACAACATTCATAACTGAGATTTTCTCCTTCCTATGAAAGATGAGAAACATTGGTATTTCTTTGTCTCCGGTCAGTAAAACTGGCACAAGTATTGAATGTTTCCTTCTAGGAAGATTTGCTTATGAGAAGTTTCAAGTCCAAATATTTTTCTAAGCTAAGACCTCCGATCGGAAAGATAGGAAGGAACTGCCTATAAAGGCAGACTGCTTATACAGTACAGTATGTCTGGTTACAGAAGGGTAGAATAGTACTGTAATGTATAACCTGGTTTCCCGTATGGGATACAGTTTAGCCATCAACACTTTATAATTTATTAGAAGAGTTCTTACTGTAAGATGGTCTATAGCCCTTGTCGGCAGAAACATCGCTGGCACGCATAAGTACATTTTTTGATCGTCGACTAGATGTTATATTTTTACGCCCACAAAACAAAACATACAGTTAGTGTAGCGATCACACCTCCGTTGGTTTGTCTACCCGCCTTGTGGGCGGGGCTTGCCAACGTTCATATGCTAACAAAGTTTGTACAGTATGTCACTTTGAGGGCAGGGCTTGTAACGTTCGTAACTGTAAAGAGAAGCTGACAAACGTAAACGCCAGCTAACACTGTTCCCTTGGGACTAAAGCTTTTGACAATAAATGGATTTTGAGCGAAGCGAAAAATCTATTTTTGGGTGAGATGGCCATGTCGTCCTGATGGAAGTTCCTATAGGGTAGCTTCCTAGGGTATATTACAACTACGGCGATATTCCCAGAGAATTTACCTTAAGGTACCCAGAATTCTAACTCCTGGAGCGAATATCCCTAATGAAAGGGATATCGCGAAATATCAGAGGACGTATTCCTGACACGCCACATGGCAATCTGCACCCCGAACAGAGATAACACTTCGAAGGGGTCAATTGGCAAGGAAACGAAAACGAGAAAGAAAAAGGAGAGCCGTTCCCAAGGCTCTCTCTTCTCCCGTTTCGTAAGCGTGCATTGCGCCGATTCTGGCGCCATCTGTATTCCTTGTAGCGATACACGAGGTGCTACAGATACTGTATGTAGGGAGGGGTCCTACAGCCCTTTCATAGAAAGGGAAGGGCGGGTCCATAAGGACGACATGGCCATCTCACCCAAAAATAGATTTTTCGCTTCGCTCAAAATCCGTTTTTTGGGCTCAAGCCATGTCGTCCTGATGGAATTATACCAGAGCATTACTGTATCTGTGGATTCTCAGAACGTGCCGTACTCCCCGGAGGTATTTCCCCGGTCGACTAGACCTAGAGACCTAAGATGTTACCGTTATACATCTTTTCAACTAACCATAAACCATGTTAGAGCTTCCTGCCCCCTACAGGGAAGAGTCCTACTAGACTATGGGAAAGTCTCGAAGAGTACATATACCTATGTATGAATACAAGGCAAGCCAATATAGTGGTCTCACCCTATATTAAGTAAAGCATAGTTTGTAAAGAACCACTGCGTCAATATGAAATATCGACCAGTTCTCCGCTCAATACTTGTATTGGGCAAAGGTTTATATCCGCATAGGAGGAAGCTGTAAATCCCCCACCATCCCCTTATGATGTGGAGTCCTCCCGCTAAGGGAAAGCATAAACCAATGCAACATTAGCTTGCATAAAGGAACAATCTATTAGAATTATCCCAGATAAATATACATAGAATGAATGCTCAATTATATCAATAAATTGACACAAGTGAAGGAGACGCAAGGTTCTCAAGAACAAGTTTATTGACAGACAATAAATAGACAGGTTAACAACAATTATATATATATATATATATATATATATATATATATATATATATATATATATATATATATATATATATATATATATATATATATATATATATATATATATATATATATATATATATATATATATATATATATATATATATATATATATATATATATATATATATATATATATATATATATATATATATATATATATATATATATATATATATATATATATATATATATATATATATATATATATATATATATATATATATATATATATATATATATATAATATATATATATATATATATATATATATATATATATATATATATATATATATATATATATATATATATATATATATATATATATATATATATATATATATATATATATATATATATATATATATATATATATATATATATATATATATTATATATATATATATATATATATATATATATATATATATATATATATATATATATATATATATATATATATATATATATATATATATATATATATATATATATATATATATATATATATATATATATATATATATATATATATATATATATATATATTATATATAATATATATATATATATATATATATATATATATATATATATATATATATATATATATATATATATATATATATATTATATATATATATATATATATATATAATATATATATATATATATATATATATATATATATATATATATATATATATATATATATATATATATATATATATATATATATATATATATATATATATATATATATATATATATAATATATATATATATATATATATATATATATATATATATATATATATATATATATATATATATATATATATATATATATATATATATATATATATATATATATATATATATATATATATATATATATATATATATATATATATATATATATATATATATATATATATATTATATAATATATATATATATATATATATATATATATATATATATATATATATATATATATATATATATATATATATATATATATATATATATATATATATATATATATATATATATATATATATATATATATATATATATATATATATATATATATATATATATATATATATATATATATATATATATATATATATATATATATATATATATATATATATATAGAAGAGGATAACCAAAACTTTAAGCATAAGTATGATAGTAAACAGAAACTTGTTTATCTGAAAGAAAAACATTAGTGCCACTTTTAACATACCGAGGTATCAAAGTCAGAAAAGTCTGTATTACTAATCAGTTACATTAGCGTTAGAAACGCTCGGCACACATGTCTGCACTTATGCTAGGTTCACCTCTGGAAGTGGAACAGTCAACGTGGGCACCTCAGTGCCCTCACTTAGTTTGTAGCACAGTATGTAACTACACACTCACCCTGAAATTAATCGTCCCAATTAAAACCACTGTTCCTCGCAGAGTTAAACAGCAGGGTTAACGACACAACCCACTGCTACCACAGATCTCTTTAGTTGCTCCACTTGCTTCGCATAGTGGCGAAAGAACACTCTGGAAGACTTCCAGCCAGTGTATGAACGAAGATGTTCAAAATCCATACAATTAAAGAAATTTAAGGATGAGGCAACTTTCCTCGGATCGTGATCTGCGGGTGTACTGTCAGGATCCGCTCTGCGAATAAAATAGGTGATTTTCGCCCTGAGTTGATTCAGTGATAAATTTGAGCCTGATGTTTCTCCCCTGAATAGTTGACCACCCTTGAAGTCTGAAGTTCTATGAAGATAGACGTTTAGGCATTCTACTGGACATAGAGATGCATCTTCTTTCAGAGGGCAGATTCTCCAGGGACCCCACCTGTTGGTGGGTAACTCATTCTTGGCGAGAAACGTAGGATCCGGAAACAGGTTCAGTTCTCCCCCATCCAGGAACTGAACACGACCTTCCTCTCTCGAGAGGGCTACAATCTCACTAACCCTGGCCCCGGACGCGAGTGCAAATAGGAAAATAACTTTTTGGGTCAAATCCTTTAACGCACACTCCTCATTGCTCAACAGAGAAGCGAAATGAAGAACTTTGTCTAAAGACCATGAAATGGGCTTTGGAGGTGCTGAAGGTCTGAGCCTAGCGCAGGCTTTCGGAACTTTATTAAAGATCTCGTTAGCGAGGTCGACCTGGAAGGCATATAGAATGGGTCTTGTCAAAGCAGACTTACACGTCGAAATCGTGTTAGCTGCCAACCCTTGACCATGGAGGTGGATGAAGAAAGATAAGCAGAAGTCCGTCGAGATCTCCTGCAGATTCTTTGCCTTGACAAAGGCCACCCATTTTCTCCAAGATGACTCATATTGCCTTCTAGTAGATTTGCACTTATATTCCTCTAGGAAGTCTATGCTGGCTTTCGAAATCCCGAAACGCTTTCTCACCGCTAGGGAGAGAAAATCATGAGCTGCAGGGTCCGGGTTTTCTGTAATGAAGCGCAGACAGTTGACTTCTGGACTCGCTGGGTCAGAACTGGATCTGGTAGCGGTAGAAACTTCAACCGTAGTTCCAATGCCAAGGGGAACCACACGCTGTTCGGCCACTTGTGGGCCACTATTGCCGCTACCCCCTTGAAGGATCTCAGTTTGTTGAGGACCCTCAACAGAAGGTTGTGAGGAGGGAACAGATAAATCCTGGACCATCTGTTCCAGTCGAGGGACATCGCGTCCACTGCTTCCGCTAAGGGGTCCTCGTACGGGGACACGTACAGGGGCAACTTCTTGTTGTCTTTCGTCGCAAAGAGGTCTATCTGCAGTTCTGGGACTTGACTCAAGATGAAGGAGAATGATCCTGCGTCTAGGGACCATTCCGACTCTATCGGTGTGAACCTGGATAGAGCGTCCGCTGTCACATTGCGGACTCCTTGAAGGTGAACTGCCGACAGGTACCACTTCTTCTTTTCCGCCAATCGGAAGATGGCCAACATCACCTGGTTGAGAGGTGGTGACCTTGATCCTTGTCGATTCAAGCATCTCACAACTACCTCGCTGTCCAGCACCAACTTTATGTGGATCGAGTGACTCGGGGAGACTTTCTTTAAGGTATGGAGCACTGCCATAGCTTCTAGAAAGTTTATGTGAAAGGTCTTGAATAGCTTGGACCAAGTCCCCTGGACTTTTTTCCGATGAGAGTGACCTCCCATCCCTCCTTCGAGGCGTCTGAGTGAATTGTCACCGACGGGGAAGGTGGCTGAAGAAGAACCGACTTCTTTAGATGTCTGGCTTGGGACCAAGGCCTGAGAAGAGTACGTAGACGAAGCGGAACTGGTCTTCTCAGATCTCTTCGCGCGTTTGATGCATAACTTCTCCAAACTCCGGTTGCATCCTTTAGCTGTGCTCTTAGCACCGGGTCTGTCACCGAAGCAAACTGGAGAGAACCCAGTACTCTCTCCTGTTCGCGTCTTGATATCCTTTTGGAATCTAGAAGTCTCTTGACAGAACCCGCTATCTCCTTCCTTTTCTTCGGGATGGAGAAACGGTGTGACATTAGGTCCCAGTGGATTCCCAGCCACTGGAACTTTTGAGATGGAGAAAGTCGAGACTTTTTTCTGTTGATCTTGAAGCCTAGATACTCTAGGAACTGGATCACTTGAATGGAAGCTTGCAAGCATTCTGTCTTGGATGCTGCCCACACCAGCCAGTCGTCCAGGTAGGCTACTACCTGAATTCCCTTTAGGCGTAATTGATTGAGAGCTACGCTCGCAAGCTTCGTGAAGATCCTTGGAGCTATATTTAGCCCAAATGGCATGGCTCTGAAGGCATATAGTCTTCGTTGTAGCTTGAACCCTAGGTAGGGGGAGAGTCGACGGTTGATTGGAACGTGCCAATAGGCGTCTGACAAGTCTATGGAGACGGTATATGCCCTCTTGGGCAGTAAGGTCCTTATGTGTTGCAGTGATAGCATCTTGAACTTGCAGTTCACTATGAACTTGTTGAGTGGCGATAAGTCCAGAATGACTCTGAGTTTTTCCGAGTCCTTCTTGGGAACACAAAACAGCCTCCCTTGGAATTTGATGGACTTTACCCTTTGGATCACTTTTTTCTCCAACAAATCTTGGATGTACTCCTCCAGAACGGGGGTGGAGTGTTGGAAAAACCGAGGGCACGGGGCTGGAGTGCTGTACCAGCTCCAGCCCAGTCCATTCTTGAGTAGGCTGTGGGCCCAGGGATCGAAGGTCCACCGATCCCGAAAATTCTGAAGTCTCCCTCCTAAAGGTATCATCTCACTTGGACTGTTGTCCTGAGGTCTTGCCTCCCACACCGCGACCACCCCTGAATCCCCTTCCCCTTGAGGGGCGCCTAGACGAGCCTCTGGCTGCTCCTCTAGGCTTTGCTCGAAAGGAAGTTGACTGCCCTTCGAACGTTGGGTTGAATGCCGGGGACTGCGTCGACACGGCCTGGGGTACCCACTGGAAAGTGGTCGGGGTTTGTGCCACCATCTGGGGCACTGAAGGCATCGGCAATTGCTGTTGCTGTTGCTGTTGCTGTTCAAATGGCTTGGCTGGCCGAGACGGTAGCCTAGTCCTCTTAGTCTTCCTCTTTGGTTGGGGACCCTCATCCGGGGAAGACTTTCTCTTGATAGACAGGCCCCACTTCTGGAGAAGATTTCTATCCTCCGTGGCGGCCTTATCAACAACTTCTTTAACCAATTCGCTAGGAAAAAGGTCTTTGCCCCAAATATTGGAGGAGATTAGTTTTCTTGGCTCGTGCCTCACCGTAGCCGAGGTGAACACGAACTCCCTACAAGCTCTCCTCGCCCTGACGAAGCTGTAAAGATCCTTCGTCACTGTGGCCAGATGAGTCTTGGCCACAACCATGAACATTTCATGGACCTTGGGGTCACTTGCCATCGTCTCAAGAGTGGTCTGAAGAGACCTTGGGGTCACTTGCCATCGTCTCAAGAGTGGTCTGAAGAGACATTGAGGCAGCCAGTCTTTCTTTTGTCTCGAGCTCTCTCCACAAAAGAAAGTCAGACAGCTTAGGGAGGTTCTCACCGAACTGACGTCCGGCAATATCAGCCTCCACCTTCCCGACTGAGAAGGTAAGATGGACGTCCTTCCAGTCCTTGTGGTCCATAGGTAGGGCCAGCGACAAGGGTTTACACTCCTCCAGGGAGGGGCAAGGCTTGCCACCCTCGACTGCTTTTAATACAGCCGCAAACCCTTTCTGCAAAAAGGGGAAGGCTCTAGCAGGAGAGGACACAAAGGAAGGGAGCTTCTTACTCAATGCAGCTACCTTTGAGTTCGTGAAGCCCCTCTCTTTCATCGAAGATGAAAACAAAGCTTGAGCCTTAGCATGGTCCATCACTATGACCTCCTTCGGCTCTGTCTCCTCCTTTGAAGCTGGTTCCTTCCTCAACCGGACATAACAGTCAGGATATGACCCTTTGCTGGGCCAGAATTCCACCTCCTCAAGGGGAACTGAACCCAGCTTATCCGACATGACGATCTTTCCAGTCGTCATCGGCATGTGCTCAGCATATCTCCATGGGTTAGCATCTGAGCACAAGGGAAGGTCTTTCACATTGAGCCTCTTCTGGGGCCCACATGATGCTGCAAGCTTCTGCATCTGCAGTTCCATTGCAGCCGCCTTCTCAATATTCTCCTTCTGCATTTGTTGGATCATTCCAACAATGGAGGAGAGGGCCTGTCCCAGCTCTACTGGGAGAGCGGACGATGTTGAGGGAATAGGTTCAAGGATCTGAACCGGAGCAGCCGACACCTCATCGGCCTCTTCCTCTACAATGTCTGGGGCTTGATCTTCATCCTGGCCTCCTGCCAGGAGGTCTTCCTCCAGACGCTCGGACACGTCTGACATCCTGTCGTCCAACTGGATGTCTTGCAAGGCGACCGCGACTTCAGCATCCACCTGGGTCTGAACTAGGGGGATCTCCTCTTGAGGCTGGGGTATCACTGCATCAGCTGATGCCCTAGGGAAAAGGTATGCCCTCATCTTCTCACTTGGAAGGTAAGGTCCAGAGGTGTTCTTCTGGAAGCCCCTTACCCAGGTACGAAGCTTCTCCCTTGCTATATCCCTTGATTCCGCTGTCCTAGGGGAATCAAAAGCCTCAGTAAACAGGTTAGAGCACACGGTACATACCTGGGGGTCCCAATACCGGAGATCACCCTTGGAGACAGCGCATGCTGCGTGCCTCCTACATAACTCATGTCCGCAGAAGTTCTTACTGCGGATGTTGCAGAAAGCACTTCCGCACTTCGGACGTTCCTCCTGTAAAGAGAAGAAATTTCCATGAGTATCAAGTGAACTACGTATCACTGGATATGCACAGTTAGCATAACAAATCAGAAAGGAAAGACACACACTTGTGTTTCCCGCACAACCAAATGTTGCAGCGATCCAGATAATAAAATCGTATGGTTAATCTGTCCTAGAGTAACCAATGACAAATTTCCAGAGGAAACAGGTGGAGCTCACACCTAAGAAATGATTTTAAAATACCGGATAATAGACAAGAAAGAACTCACTTTCTTATCTGTAAGGCAACACCAAAGGGCTGTGCAAGACAACACAAAAGTGTTAGAACACACAGTGTTGTACCAATACCATACTATAGTTTTCTCCCTACAGTATATGCTATACTGAAGAATACTGGTACAGTATAGAAGGTAATGCGCCGTGCCGGCCGGTACACACCATAACTAGCTTTAAAGTATACTACTTAACAGCTATAAGGCGGCAGAACGCTGGTTCAAATGCATGTGCCGGCCGGCAACAGCCAATGTCGGCTACACAAGGTAGCACCCGGCTGCCGGCCACCGCTCGTAGCGACCGGCAGAGAAGGGCGTGACAATGGCCGGCCGGCAAAGGTAAACAACCAATGCCAGCCAGCAGCAAAAGAACCAAAGAACTCCGACTGCCCGGCTGCCAGCCACATAGGCCGGCAGCAGGGTCGGGTACAGCACTAGAAGAAAACAGAATGGATGCCAGGATAAGAGAGTGTACTACCTCAAAGCCCCGCAATCCGAAAGAGTGCAAGTAAGGAAGGGGAGAATCTAATTCAGGCTTCCTGACCAATGCCGTCTGGCTCTACAGACAGACATGGATGAGGGAGGTCCGGGCAGCACTCAAAGCAGAAGACCTTTGCCGGCCGGCACACTCTGCCGGCCGGCAAGGGACCGAGTCAATTCCACATCCTAACCTATACTAGGTCCAGATGTAGAATGACGTACAGTACTGTAACGGCTAGGCCATTACAGAGATAGAGGGGGAAGGGACAAAGAGGGTCCTACCAACCTTGCTTTAGGAAAGAATCACACGCAGCCAAGAAAACTCATCTTAGCCTAAGGGAGATCCAAGGAGGGAGGCCAGCAATACTTGCCAACCCCCACTGAACCAAAGCAAGGAAGGTGTTGCTACTCCCGGGGAGAGGATCTCATCCTCCCACCGAGAACAGCAACAAGGACTAGTCTGTTAGATCACAAAAGAAGGAATCATCTCGTACAGAAACCTTCGGGAGTGACCTAAGGAGGTTAAGCCTCCTATGCCTGTCTCAGACTAGCGAGGGAGCTCAACCCCAAGCCAGACAAACACAGACACAGACTAAAAACTCTGATGTTCTGCCCCTCTCTGAAGCCAGACTTACTGGAACAGGAAGGTACAGTAACACCCCAATATAGTTGTATCGAAAATTAATTCAGATAAACCACTAGGGTTAAGCCCAAGGCTTAAACAGAGGGAAAGGGATTGCCTACCTTATCCAAAGAAAAGTTAGCAACCGGGGAGTATGAGAAAGTATACTAAGGCTCCATAGGCAACTTAGCCTAGGCACCAAGAGAATCGATTACCTAAATCACCGAAACTCACTCGTATACTATCTTGGAAATAATCAATATAATCTTAAATGTATAAAACTGCCTAAAGCTTCAATAAAATTTTAAAACACTCGGAAATCCAAAATTCATGCAGGAAAGTACTAGGGCCTAACGACTAGGCTACATGGTCTAGCGTAGGCCAGAATTGGCGAATACTTCGCCAAAACAAACAATACTAAAAGCACGAATAAGGAAATCCTATGTAACGCTAAATAGCTAAAATTATTAAAGCAAAACAGCCGGGAACGTCGCTCTGGCTAACTAAAACTCATACCTAGCGAGCGACAGCGTCCAGGACGCCTCCGGTGGGCAACGGCTCTTGTAACAAAGATTATTACTATTAATCACTTTAAAAATTACCAAGAGCCTACATTTACACATAAAAGAAATGGTACTCAACTTATCAGAGGCAGACGAAGTTGGAGAAGCCATAAAAAGATGATTAAATCCAAGATTTTGCGAGAAACACAGGAAAAAACACCGAGTTGTTAAGCTACGCAAAAAGGAATACAGATGGCGCCAGAATCGGCGCAATGCACGCTTACGAAACGGGAGAAGAGAGAGCCTTAGGAACGGCTCTCCATTTTCTTTCTCGTTTTCGTTTTCTTGCCAATTGACCCCTTCGAAGTGTTATCTCTGTTCGGGGTGCAGATTGCCATGTGGCGTGTCAAGAATACGTCCTCTGATATTTCGCGATATCCCTTTCATTAGGGATATTCGCTCCAGGAGTTAGAATTCTGGGTACCTTAAGGTAAATTCTCTGGGAATATCGCCGTAGTTGTAATATACCCTAGGAAGCTACCCTATAGGAACTTCCATCAGGACGACATGGCTTGAGCCCAAAATCCCTGTATAGGTATTAAAATGTCTCAAAAGCTTATTGTGCATAATGATTCGTTGTGCCCAGGGGAACAATGAAGGCATGCGGCTGACTCAAGCAATCAGTAGAAACATTGTTTGTGGCAATAACCCTATAAGTTTTGTCTTGGAGAGAGCACATACCCCCCCAGAAGGAGTTCTTATGGCCCTTGAAAGATTTAAAGGCCGCTCATGAATGGCAGAGGCTAGGGACAATGACATTGCACTATCAAGCAGGTCAATGCCCTAGAGACTGACCATATATCATATGATCAGCGCCCAAGCCCGCTCTCCACCCAAGCAAGGACAAGGTAGGGTCAGGCAATGGCTGATGATGGCTTAACAGATAGACCCATAAGCTCCCCCAAACCCCCAAACCTTAGCTCACAAGGATGGTAAGGCTGTAGACACTAATGGGACTAACGAGACTGAGCAGGACTCGAACCCCCGACTGGCAAACACCAGGTAGAGACGTTACTAATCAGGCCACAACTAGTAGAAGTTATCTAGAACTTCTCAAGAACCAGGGTTTTCCATAAAGGACATAGTCTCGTATGAGGTTTTGTTAGCCCAGGACGTAAAAAGCCCACACTAGGCAGGTTTGTGTGGGGTTGCCAGAGAACATTTTCTCGCTAGCGAATAATACCACCACCAAATGCAGGAAAAGACCTGCCAAAAGGATTGAACTGAATAGAATGTAAAAATTCTTACTGCTCTGCTTCCGTTTTGGCGATAGCGAGATTGACGCTAATCTTGCAGAGGATGAGGGTCCCTTTCTCAATGACGAAAGACGATCACGAGCTGCCTGCTACCACAATCCCTAGTTAGTGGGAGGGGTAGGGGAAGATGACGGTGGAAGAAAGGCACGGAGCCTAGCTGACACATAGTGACCAACTGGGAGTGTAGAGTGACGCTACAAGTGACATTACAAGTCACTCAACACTGATAAATCACGCAGTGCTGAAATGTCACACAGCGCTGTTATGTCGCGTAACACTGCCGCTGTCAGCTGATGCCTAGCAGCCAGCAGATAAGGCTATGGTGAAGTAATTCATGCAATGCTACTCCGCTGCACGACGCTGTTCCATTGCACGACGTAGCAGCATAGAGAGCCATCATCCGGCTATGAGATCCAGGGGGATCAATGTAATGAGAGCCCATACGCTCGGCGAGACGAGAGCCTGAGGGCTCAAGGTCACGAGAATCAAAAAGTTCAACATGACGAGGGCCCGAAGGCCTGAAGTCACGAGAGCCTAAAAGCTCAATGCGACGAGAGCCTGAAGGCCCGAATTCACGAGAACCCGAAGGCTCGATGCGATGAGAGCTCGATGCGATGAGAGCTCGATGCGATGAGAGCACGAAGGCTCAATGCAATGAGAGCCTGAAGGTTCAATGCGATGAGAGCCCGAAGTCTCAGCGCAACGAGAGCCCGAAGTCTCAGCGAGACGAGAGCCCGAAGTCTCAGCGCGAAGAGAGCTCAATGTCTCAGCGCAACAAGAGCCCGAAGTCTCAGCGCGACAAGAGCCCGAAGTCTCAGCGCGACAAGAGCCCGAAGTCTCAGCGCGACAAGAGCCTGAAGTCTGAGCGTGACGAAAGCCCGAAGCCTCGCGGTCATGAGAACCGAGAGGTTCGGTGCGATAAGAACCCGGAGGTTCTGGGTTGCAAAAGCCCGAAGGCAAAACGTAACATGAGCCCGGAGGCTCGGGGTCAAGAGAGCCCGAAGGCTCAGTGTGACAAGAACCTGAAGGCTGTCATGAGAATACGAGGGTTCTGCGTAACGTGGAGGCCCGAGATCCCGAGAGTTCAGGATGACAAGACCCCAAGGGCTCAGGGTTACGAGAGCCCGAAGGCCCAGCGCAACAAGGGTTAAGAGAGCTCGAAGGCACAGCGTAACAAGGGTTACAAGAGCCCGAAGGGCCAGCATGACAAGATCATGAGAGCCCGAAGGCTCAACGCGACAAGCGTTACGAGAAACCAAAGGTTCAGTGTAACAAGGGTCACGAGAGCCCAAAGACTCTATGCAATGAGAGGCCAAAGGCTCTACACGACGAGAGTCCAAAGACTCAGGGTCACGAGAGCCTGAAGGCTCAGCACGACGAGGACCCGAAGGTCCAGGGTTACGAGAACCCAAGGGCTCAGCGTAACAAGGGTCACGAGAGCCCGCATGCTCAGCGTAACGAGGGTCACGAGAGCCTAAGCATAACCAGGACCTGAAAGCCCAGGGTTACGAGAGCCCGGAGGTTCAGAGTAACGGGAGCCCGAAGGCTCAGGGTTACGAAAGTCCATAGGCTCCTTGTAACGAGGGCCACACGACCCCAAAAGCTCCGCATAATAAGGGTCACGAGAGCCCTACGTTTCAGCATGAGGAATGAAGGAGACCTGAAGAGTGAAACAGACTGTTCCACTATCGTCAGGGACTTTGTCCCGTAAGGAAAAGGTCGTAATCAGCGCGCTAATCAGGAAGTTCTACAAGTAGGGATTTCCATTCATCGCAGTACTGTTACTGGACAGGAACGGCAGATTCCACAAGAACAAAGGGATCTGCTCTTTCTATGTTGGCTGACTTAGCCGAAAGAAGAAGAACAGCATTGCTACCTGAGGAAATATGACAAATTCGTAGATAATTTGTATTTTTCCTAATTATACAAACCTTAGCTATTTAATAAGGGTATTACTTTCGGCGTAGCCGAAATGACGAGCCATTAATTTTTTAACGAGGGTTAACCACCCATACCGTTAGTTAGCGGGGTAGGGGAGGGTAGTTTGCTTGGAGGTAAGATTTCAAGGGCGATAGGGCTGGAGGGTAAGTTTGCTTAAATAGCTAAGGTTTGTATAGTTAGGAAAAATACAAATTATCTACGAATTTGTCATTTGATCCGTAACTGGAATACAAACCACGCTATTTAATAGGGGTGACTCACACATTAGGAAGGGTGGACGTTCCAGCCAATCTGGCTTTTGGCTTTACCTGGGGGTTCCTTATCTGAGTGTATCAGTACTAAAAATATGAGTCCCTGCACCTCGCTAAAACCTTGCTACGCAAGGTCTGCGGCCTACGCAAAGCAGGGCTGCACTGGTCTTTGAGGGATTCTGGGTGCCGAAGACGCGGTCTAAGACCGTGACTTTGCCCTCTAGAGGGGTTATATCTGGGTCGGAAAACCCATTGAGAACCCTCATTAAAGTCAGAATCTGCCAGAATGCATGTTCTGATTTTTGTTGGTCTCCTCCTGATGTTGGACTCGCAGTGAAGTCTCCTTCTATCCCCAAGAGCTCTTCTTGGGGTGAGTCGTGGACATTCCTTGAGAGGCTGACTGTCTCCATTCTAGCCCTGATGGAGGACTTTGGCAGAGTCTTGGAGTCTTTGGACTCCTTCCGAGGAAGGAGGTAAGACTCCAACATCGAAGGCCTGAGTGTCATGTCCCTCCTGGTCTCAGTTTGAGGGGAATTCTCCGCGTGAAGGGAGGTTTCCTCCAATGGTGCGATGGAAGTGTCTCTCTCCTCGCGCAATTCCCTTGGTGACAGATGGTCTTCATCCGACAGGGAGGGAGAGTATCCCTGGGGAGAAACTGGAGGGACTAGCCTTGATAGTCTGCACGAAATCAGCTTCACCCTCGGAGAAGTGACCACATCGGGACGCCTCTTTTCCTCTTCAAAGGGGTAGAAGCCATGGTTCCATGTCTTGAGTCCAGAGCTATAGGTTGCTCTGATGAGAGGTCGAACAGGACGGGCTTGAATACCTGTGTTACAGCTCTGACTAAGGCACTGAACCAAGGCTGCTGACTGATTGATGCACTGTCAGACAGGTCCCCTGAAGGGAAAGGGACCGAAGGTTCCCTACGAGGAGTCACCGTAATAGGTGGGTCTGCCTTAGAAGGCAGTTTAGGGATCCTGAACCCTTCTGCTTGTGCCTGTTTCCCTTCTCCCGCAGGGCGCGCTGGAATGCGTTTGCGGGGAGAGGAATGAGGCGATGGTGACCTTGCCGGATGTAGATCCTGCGCCCGTGCCTGTTGGTGCGCGCGCGGGAGAATATTGTCGCACGCGCAGAGAATATTGGCGCGCGGGGGAGAGTATTGGCTCGCGCGCGCAGGTGAAAGTTGGCGTGTGGTGACGCGTGCAAGCGGGAGAGATTTGGCGCGCAGGAGAGCAGGAATGTCCAGGAGAGCGCCAGCGCGCTGGTGAGAGCTGGCACATAGGTGAGAGTTGCAATGTGCCTGCTGTCTCCCCTACAGTGTGTTTGTGCGCCGGAGAATAATGGCGCGCAGGCATTCGTTGACGAGCAGGTGACTACTAGCGTGCGGGAGCGCGCTGGTGTGCAATAGGGACTTGGGGCGCAGTCTTGCGCGTGGGGGAGCGCTGGGGTGCGGGAGATAATTGGTGCACAGGCTGGCGCACAGGAGCGCGCTAGCGCGTAGGAGAGTAAGGATGCGCAAGAGAGTGTTGGCGCGCAAGAGAGCGCTGGCGCGCAGGTGGGCACAGAGCGCGTAGGCGCAGGAGATCGTGGGAACTCAGGAGAGCGCAAGCGCACTGTAGTGCACTGGCGTGTGGGCGACCTTGGGCGTGTGAGCGCAGGGTGCGCAGGTGAAAGTGGGCGCGTGGGCGCGCAGCAGAGCACTGACATGCAGGAGAACGTTGGCGCGCACGTGCATGAATTTGCTGCCTTCTATGAGGGCGAGCAGGTGAAGGGGCGCGCCGAAGCGCTGTAGAGTGACGAGCAGTCTGATGAGCTGCTGGTGAGCGCTGAAATCCTTTCGGTTGGCAAGCTGCAGGGCGATGGCGGGCAGCTGCGCACTTTGGTAGAACTACAATGGGCTCTACCACTGACAGGAAGGACGATGGCAGGTCGGCAAGTCTGGAGGGTGGATGGTCGACCATCCACCGAAGGGGATCGCAAACGATCAGCAGAGAGGTCCAGGACCGAAGTCACAAGACTAGTTGCAGGAGCAGTGACCACCGATGAATGAAGGTCAGAATGAAGCGGAGGCTCCTCTGCAGGGGACGGCTGCGACGACGATGAACCAAAGAGGCGCCTCTTGGGAGACCTCTAAGGCAAAGTGGAAGGCGTGCTTTCCGACAAATGTGCCCTCTGGGGGCCGTTGAATCAGCAAGCTGACCGTGCGCCGCAGCAGTGCTCCGAAGAGGAGTCTATATAAGTGAACTCCCCCGAGAGAGAGAAACACTTGCAGGAGAAACAGACGAACTTAGTTTCCCCCTCGAAGGATGTTCAGGAACGGGGGGAAACTAAGTCGGCAGCAACCGTTGGAGAGTCTGGAGGGGCAGAGGAGTTGGATGATACCGCATGAGACACCTCTATCACAATAACGTCGACAAGGGTCAGAGGATCTACCGCTAACGGCGACGATGATTGCTTAACCGAAGCACCCATGCGAATGAACTTTAGCAAGAGCTGACAGTAGTCACGGGGGAACTTCTTAGAGAAGGGAAGGCCCCTGACGATGTCCTAGAGAGACGGCGGCGACAGCAGACTCCCCAGGCATAAACAGGACAGCTCTGCTTCTAAGGCACACTACAGGCACGAAGAAAACAGCATCGTAAACTGGGAAATAAAAATGAATAATTATTTAACAGAAATTCCCCCGGGTGAAACTCCGAAGAGAAAACCCCGAGGGAAAGTAAAACATAAGAACGAAAGTAGGTATGCGCCCTCCTCCCCCACTGACATGCACGGGCGAGGGGGGGGGCCGAAAAAACTTAACAAAACAGAATTATAACTACTATAATTATGTAACTGACCTTGAATGTTCCATGGATCACAGACCCTCGAAGGGACGTGTTCCCCGAGCTGAAAAGTTAAAAATACAATTATATTCATAAAAATAATTGAGACAAATAAGGCGAAATAGCGACTCGGCCCGAGAAGCTATCGTAGACGTAGTACGGAGAAAGAGGTGAACGACCTCGAGAGAGGGGCCGTACTCCACGAAGGCAACCATGGTGGCCTAGGAGTGAACGGCCGTGACCAAGAAGAGAATCGTGGTGGCCTAGGGCTAAGCCGGCGATCACGCTCGTAGACGTTCACAACACACACCGCACAAACACTGAAAGAGGAAACTTACTATATTCTATACACAAGAATATATATAAACATCAATAATGTTTAAATATATTAAGTATAAGAAAAGATAAGTTAAAAAGACAAAACAATAATGGCCGTCAAGTGAGGATGGGAGCGGAGATATCCGCTCGTCATCCGAGCCAAGAGTAAAGTGGAGTTCGCACTGTGTGTGAAGGGGGAGGGGTAGCAAGCTACCCCTCCCTACCCCCCCTAACTAGCGGAGGGGTAGTAAACCCTCGTTAAAATTCTTATGGCTCGTCATTCAGCTACGCCGAAGTAATTACCCCATGTAAATAGCGTGATTTGTATTTCAGTTACGGAACAAATTGCATTTGAGATCACTCACATAATTTTCTTATGCAAATAAAGAAAACCTACTAATTCAACAATTAGCTCATGAGTTATTACATTCATGTTTTTTTTTTCTTTTCAAATGATAGATAAACATACTGTATTTTATCATAAAATCTGAATTCTTATTAATTAATTTCAAAAAGATCATGAGTTCCCAGTTTCACGGTTGAAAATGGAAAATCTTGGTGCTAGTATAATAAAACTTCATCAACTTCTAATAACATAAGTACAATAAAAGTATACACTTCTATTGTTTTTCAATCTCAGAGTACAAGATGAGGGGGGGTTCTTATGGGGGAAGACCTCAACCACATTTAAGGAGACAGGTTAGGTTAGGTTGCGGTAACTTAGGTTAGTACAGTATATAACCCTTCAATTTTTGTACAGTACAACTTATGCAAGATGTCAAACACAGTCACTATGAAAAATGAGATTCAAATACTTAAACAGCGACCAGTTCATATGACGTTTTGATATTTCCCTAGTGAAATATAGATTTTCCGGCAAATTTTCAAATATTTTGCATGGGTTGGATATCAGTTTTTAATGCAGATTGTTAAGTTTTGGACTTCAGGAATATAGCCTATGCTCACACTAAAAAACCATTACCTTCCAGAACATATCTAAATTTTTCTTAAAATAATAAAGTACATCCAAAAAAATTTACTTCGCAAAGGTTACTACGAACAATGTACAATTAATATTTGTGTAATAGCCAAATACAAGGCCCCTATATATTTTCCACTGCCTTATCTTGTGCTTTGTCCCTTTCTGTCAACAAATATTGGGGGGCAAACCACCCGTTTATACGTTTTCATACAACCCCATATAAAGGCCACTAAGGGGGATCCCAGTGCAAAACCAGTGTTTAAGGATTGGCAAACACCAAAAATTATAAATTTGTAGCCACAGTAACTGCTAGAAATGTATAAAAAACATAAGATAACCAGTTGGAAAAATATGTTGCATGTAATTGGCATGAAATTAAGGTATCACAACTATCTGTATTCTATAAAACATCCATCAAATGGTATTTGCTTCGGTGCTGTTCTCTTCACTTGCAAATAAATATTACAGTATCTCCTTGCTCCTCTGAACATGGATGTGCTGTGCACGCTAACCACGTAGGTCATCATTTTTGTGATATTTTTTACTGTCTGATGACCAGTAACAACTATACAGCAAAAGGAGTGCGTTTTAATAAAAATCAATTACTGGTAAATATGAAATTACATTAAATCTTGAAACAAATTGAAGTTTTCTCTGTGTGGCATCCCTTTGTGATGACAGTCACGCTGGAACTGATGCGGACGGGAGAAAAGAGGCCTACAGTATTGTAAAACAACATCCAAGAACCATGCGGACGGGAGAAAAGAGGCCTACAGTATTGTAAAACAACATCCAAGAACCACTATATAAATACTTGGAAGCTCTTTATTGATTCAAAAAGCTAGCTAAGGATTATGTCATACACAAAAAAACTGAAAACTCCCATAACTGATTGCAAACAACACATGTGCAGAAACCCAAATGTAAGCAATGGCTTAGACAGTACAGTGATACCTCTACATACGATCTTAATTCGTTCCAGAAACTGCTTCGTATGTTAAAACGATCGTATGTTGGAGCAAATATTCCCATAAGAATACACTGTAATTTGTTTAATTCGTTCCTCAGCCTAAAAACCCATAATAACTCCTTAATACATTGCTACACATAATTACACATAACATTAATACAATTGAATAATACAGAAATATCTAAAGAAAGAATAATAATAAAGAAATAATAAATAATAATAATAAAGAAATAATAAATAAAAATAACAAATTTGGATATAATTTGTATTTTTCCTAACATACAAACCTGAAGCTATTTATAATAGGGTATTACTTTCAGCGCAGCTGAAAGACGAGCCAAGATAATTTTAGTGAGGGATAACTACCCCATCCACTAGTTAGCGGGTGGGGGGTGGGGTAGACTGGCTACCCCTCTCACTCACATCTCTCGGCTGAGTAACCACTTTGCTTTATGGCAGGACTTCTCGGGGGACAGGGTGGCGGGCCAATTTGTATAAATAGCTTCAGGTTTTTATGTTAGGAAAAATACAAATTATTTCCAAATTTGTTATTTGTTCCGACACATATACAAACCTTTGCTATTTATGATAGGGTGACTTACTCTTAGGAGGAAGGAAGTCCTTACCAACTGGCCTTGGTCATGACCCCGGGTCCTCTCTATTTCGATCTGTGATCGAAAGTAAAAGGGACCCTACCCTCGCTAAAATCAAGTGCCGATATGAGGTAATACACTGATAGCAGCTTGCGGAAGCTTGTGTGTGAGTGGAACTAACAGTGTGGTTTGTCTTTAACATAGGAACTCGAGTACAGAACCTAATGTTCTTAAAGACTTACCCAATACCCTCCTTCTAAAAGGTATTGGGGACGTAACAAAGCATTCTTCTATACTTAGGAAGCACAAGGGAAATGGGTCTTACCTGCAGCGAGGTGAGGTCAGCTATGCTGAGGCTTGTGGAGCTGTTTTCCCCCAGAAGGGAGAAGGTGAAAGGAAGAAAGGAGCCAGACATTCTTACTCATTCACCCCAGACTAATCCGGGTAGCTTCAGCCCTCAGCCCTCTGCTACTTGTCCATCAAGGAGCCTGAGGTGTTAAGACCATTTGTTGTGCTACCACTATAGGACCAATGGAAAAGGTCTCCATGTTCTTGTGGGTTACGTCTTTGCAGGTAGTGGGCTGTGAAGGTCGATTGACGCTTCCACATGCCCACTTACAGTATCTGCACCACAGAGTAGTTTCTTGAACGCCAGGACGTAGCAACGCCAGTGACGTTACGAGCTCTGGGTCTTAGGATGGAGGAGAGTCTAGATTAAGAGTTACCTCAATTGCCTCCCGATCCCAGAGGGGAAGGAAATTCTTGAGGTCCTCCTCTTGACCTTCCCCGTGATGGTCAACAATGCCGACACACGGGGGCGAGCTGGTATCGTTCTTTTAGGGTAACCCCACAGACTTCTCACTGGGTAAAACCCCAGTTGATGGGTTTCCGGTTACCGAACAAAGACTCTTTTATTCGAAATGGGCTGCACCTAGGGAACAGCACACTCGGATTGAGTCTTGGCAATACACTCAGGGACGCCGCTGAGGATTACTTCTCCCAGTCTCCTAGTGTAGGAGACATCAGCCGTTGGATCGTACAACACACTAACACTCTTGGTCAAAAGCCCAAGTGAGTAGAAAGGGCATCTTCCGTGTAAGGAAGCGATCTGCTGCTGGGCCTACGGTTCGTAGAGAGAGGCCTTCAGAGACTGAAGGACCCGAACCGCGTTCCCAGGAGAAGGTTGAGATCCCACGGGGGACAAGTTACCTCACACTTGCATAAGTAAAGGCATCGATGGGAGAGAATCCCTTTCCACGACATCAGTCACAAAGGACAGAACACTTCGCCTGGAAGACCGCCGCTGAAAAGTGTCTGAGGTGCCTAGACATCTTTTCCGTAACCTGTTGGGAAAGGCCTCTCTGAGAGGAGTGGTTTAGGATCGTCCCAGGCGAGAAGTCGAAGCAAAGCTACGGCTTAGGAAAGTGTTCGCATGTGGCTGCTTGGAAGATCGTGTCGTGGAGGAAGATCCCTCGGATCTCCGACAGGAGCTGTAGAAGGTGCGGGAACCATTCTGTGGGTTGCCATAGCAAAGCTATGGAGATCCGTCAGGGGCTGCAGAAGGTCTGCGGGATGCCATAGCGAAGCTATTGGGTCATTGATAAGATCCTGCTTATCCTGGCTTGGCTGAGGACTTTTTCACCAGTCCGAATGGGGGGAAAAAATAAGGCACACCTCTAGGTCGCCTCACCGATCTTGGAATACATCTTGTTTGAGGTACTAGGGAACGGCCGAGTGGGAGCCTGAAGATCAGGGCTGCTGCGAGCATAACCACAGTCGTAGACCCCACAAAGTTAAGACTTTGTTGGATACAAGATGATTCCAAGACACTAGGAGCCTACTACTGTATCTGGGTGGTTTTGCAAGCACATTCCTATACCAGGAATGACGCGAGCAGAGGGGGGCAACTAGTTGTCCTCTGTCCATCTAAGGCTTCATACTGCTAGATGGTTCTCCAAGAGAGTTGAATGCTAGTACCTTTCTGAATCGGACCAACCGACGAGGATGGAATGGTATGGCATATGCCCCCCTCTCTCTTTTGATGCATTATAGAGAGCATCAGGTCCAGAGGGAAGACGAGAAGACAGGCCTCTTTGCGGAAGCTCTCGTCTGCCACCCATCATCCTCGGATTGTCCAGCGGTGAGGGGGGGGAGTGCATAGCAATAAACACACCTCGAGATGATGTCGAGACGTGTAACCAAATGCAGGTTCTTGCAACGAAGGGGAACAGCCTGTTCTCCCTCCAACTGCCACTAATCCAGTGTGGTTGGCCGAATAAGACCGATACCAAACGGTAAACCAGTTAATCAGTACAGTTTATGATACAATAGCAAATCTCCATAGAGATCGCTTTCCGGACAAGAGACTGTACAGTAATCACCGAACGCATCCAACCAAACCTAAGAGGGGATTGAGACGTATCTTCAATCTATTGTTGGGTGGGTAAAGAGCATAAGTATACTACTGAGTAGTAACACCGAACTGTGCGCATGACAAGTATACATGCGTAGTTTGACTTAAAAGTCGTGTCCGGAACTCAGTTGGAGAACGTTGGAAACGTTCGTAACGGAGGTTTCGCCTTCTTAAGACAGAAACGTTCGTACTTTTCCGTCTCCAATCGGTAAACTAGCATTTATATTAAATGTTCCCTATTAGAGAACGCAAATGCTTCTGAGAAGTTCCCAGCCAAAGCCTTTATAGGAGACTAAGATTTCCGATCGGGAGAAAGGAAAAAATGCCTATAAGGAGACAGAACGTAACTGCCATATGTCTGGCTACAGAAAAGTAGCCAAGTAATGTACTGAATAACCTGGTTTCAGTAAGGGATATAAATATACAACTTAATAGAACGGAGTTCTAATTGAAAGATGTGTATAGCCCTTATTGGCAGAAAGATCGCTTGCACGCATATATGTACTTGTTCATTTGCGCTAGCGCATGCGTATTCTCTGCCTCCAGGAAACGTCTGCAACGAATCTGGTTGTGGGAATAATGTATGTGCGACGAATCGCAACATTATTGCCAAAAGAATTTTGATTGTTGACTAACTGTAATATTTTCTTGAATGAGAGCGAACATGTTCTCAAACAAAAATATACAGTTATAGAGGCGATCATATGCCCTTTGGTTTACCCCTCTTTATATGAGGGGCTAGCCAGTGTTCATTACACAGAAACGGATATCTGTTTACCTGTGGGCGGGGTTTAAAACGTTCGTAACGTAATAAAAGATGCCCATGCTGTTGCTATCGTTCTTTTAACGTCAGCTAACAATGTTCCTTTGGGACTAATTGTTCGAAACAATAACCCCGTAAGGAAAGAAAAGAAAGTCTCGGAAGACTAACATGTAAAAAGGCAAATCGTTATACCCAGGGTACAATGACGGGGGAGGATGCCTCCATCAAACGGTAGAACAGAGTTTAAGACCATAACCTCTCGGTTTTGTCTTGGCTAGAGTGCAAGCTCCGGGAAGGATTACGGCCTTCATGAAGTTTAACACCTATTGAAGATTTGTAAAAACTTCTCAGGAACGAGTCTCCCGAAAAAGGGTGAAGTCTCGTATGTGGGGGTTTGCTTCAAGAAGGCCAGACATAATTGCCATCGACCGCTTACCTAAAGAGGTTGCCATCGAACGCTTTCTCAATTGAGAGAGAAAACTACCATCTAATTCAGGCAAGGCCTGCCAGGTGAAATGAACTGCAATGTACAGTAAAGCATTTTCATTCCCCGCTCATTTCCATCTGCTAACCCAACCACTCGAAGTGGGATGGTGGAGGAAAGATGACGGTGGTTCGTTCGAAAACGAAAGGATCGGTGTTGGCGAAACCAGGCTAGCTGATATAGTAATCAGCTGGGAGTGTAGAGTGACGTATCAAGTCACACCTTTGGAAGACCCCTCCCGTTGAGGGGGGGGTCGACCATAGTGTTTTCAGAAAACTCTGAATCGTGGAAAGAGAGAGATTCGAATGAGAACCTAGGGGTTCAGAATCTATTTGTGAATTCCTTTCTCACGACCTTAAGGGATGTTGTGCCGAGAACCCGCAGGAACTCTGTCGCTGATTCCTGATGGAATTCCAGGAATCGTGTTACATGACCAGGACCCAAAGGAACTGTGTCATAGTTACCTGTAGGTATTCGTAAACCCTTAGGCAGCAGGCATCCCTCTGTCATCAGAGTAAAACTCTTCATGATGATGGGCACGTACGAAAAATTCACGGGACGAGAGGTGGAAAACTCTGTCATGAGAGTAAACCTCTTGTGCACTCATGAACACTTCGCGCAACGAGAGTCCGAAAACTCTGTCATATAAGTAAGGCTAAGGTCACGAGGACCCAAAGGTTCAGCGTGAACTGCGTTGTGAGACCCCGAAGGGTCAAAAGAGTTGTTCGTGCACTTCAACCGATTGCTTGCGCGCCAATATGGTCGTGCGCGCGTGCCAATACGGTCGAGCGCTCCAATACGATTGTGTGCGGGTGCCAATATGGTCGTGTGCTCCTTACCGATCGTGTGCACCAAAATGGTGTGGAGCTTATGAGGTTGTTCGCGCACCTGGCGCGCATAAGGTTGCTTGCGCGCAGTGTGTCACAGGATGTTCGAGCGCATGTCGAGCAACAGAATGTTCGAGCGCATGGCTAGCAACAGGATGTTCGAGCGTATGGCGAAGTTCGCCATTTTGCTTGAACGCGCCAAGAAGGTCGTGCGCGCCAAGTCGGTCGTGCACGCGAGAGCTCTCAGGTTGGTGAGAGAACTCACTGCTACGCTCACCCAAAGGTTCACGACAGCTTAAGTGTTGTATGACCGCGAACAATTAACACAACGAGGGTTTGGAAACTCACTGTCATAAAAAGAATGACTCAGGTCACGAGAACCCGAAAGATCAGCGTGAACTGTGTTGCGCGAACCCAAAGGGTTAGCGCAACGAGAAACCGAAGTTTCCCTGTCACTAAACACCGAAGTGTCGGAGTGACTAAAGTTACGAGAGCCCTAGGGTTCTGCATAACTAATGTTACAAGACCCTGAAGGATCAGCGTAACGAGAAACCGAAGTTTCCTTGTCACAAAACACCGAAGTGTCAGTGACTAAAGTTACGAGAGCCCTAGAATTCAACGTAACTGATGTTACGAGACCCCGAAGGGTTAGCGTAACGAGAAACCGCAGTTTCCCTGTCACAACACACCGGAGTGTTAGAGTGACTAAAGTTACGGGAGCCCAAGGGCTCAGCGTAACTTATGTTACGAGACCCCGAAGGGTCAGCGCAACGAGAGTCATGGGCATGCCTGGAGCGCAGGAGATCATGGGCGCGCATCAGGATACGAGCACATAGAAGTGCGCTGGAGTCCCGGTGAGCGCCTGTGCGCTATCTCAGGAGACTCCAGGGCTGTGCACTGGCGCGCTATATCAGGAGACTCCAGGGCTGTGCGCTGGCGCGCTATATCAGGAGCAACAGCAGGAGCGCGCTTGTGCGCGTTGAGGCACTGGAGAGCGCTGGAGGTCCGGTGAGCGCCTGTGGGCTATCTCGGGAACCTCCCTTGAAGAGCGCTGATGCGCAGGTGAGCGCTGGCGCGCTATAACAGAAACCAATGGTGAGCGCTCACGCGCAGGTGAGCACTTGCGCGCTATTGCAGGAACTATTGCAGGTGCGCCCTGGCGCGCAGGTGGTCATGGGTGCGCAGGGGAACCCTGGCACGTAATGACAGGAGCAACTGCAAGTGCACGCACGCGTGCTGGTGAGCGCTGGCGCGCTAAGACAGGAACATCTGCTGCAGGTCGTTGGCGCGCAGGGTGTACCTGGCGCTTAAGGGACTGAGACACAAATTTGTGCTCGTGCCCTTTAAGCCCCGAAGGGACCGTTGCCTGTTTAATAACAGGGTGAGATGGCGCCCACAGCGCATTGGCAGCTATGAACGGTGACGGAAGGTCAGCAGGTCTGGAGGGTGGAAGGTCGTTGTGTCCTGTGTAAGGACGACCTTCCACCGAAGGAGATGGCGAACGATCTCCGGAGAGGTCCAAGGAGGTAGCTGGCAGGGTCAGCGAACGACGGCGAGGTTCTTCTGTGGAGGACTGCGAAGATGACAAGCCGAAGAGGCGCCTCCTAACACCCTTGTGAGGTGAAGGAAGACCTCTACGGCGAAGGGGAAGGCGAGCTTTACGCCTTATACGCCCTCTGGGGGCCAAGGGGTCAGCGGGCTGACCATCAGCAGTCCTCCGAAGAGGAGTCTCTGTGAGTGAACTCCCCCAAGGGGGAGAATCACCGGCAGGAGAGACCGTAGGACTTAGTTCCTTCCTCGAAGGATGTTCGGAGGGAGGAACTAAGCCTTCAGCTACCACAGCAACATCAGGAGCAGAGGTTTGAGACAACTCATCGGAAGCCTCTGCCACAACAACGTCGACGATAGACAGAGGATCGATCTCTGCTACCATCGGTGACTGTTTGACAGCTGCTCCCAATTTGATCATGTCAAACAGAGCTTCCTTGGAGGGCAAACCCTGAAGCCCCAAGGAAGCCCAAAGCTGTAATAAATCACTATTAGTTACAGGCATAGAAATATCCTCCTCCGGGGGAGGAGGAGGAGCTGTCTCGCTATGGGAGGCAACTCCCTCTCCCGCACCCCGGGATCGGTCAACAGAACTACGGTCTACGCTACCACTCGACGGCTTCTTGGGAGATACCGGTCGAGTGGGAACTTCGGAGGAGGTTTGGGCCACGGAAGAAGTCTCCTTGGGATTTTCTCTTTTCAAAGAAACCTCTGAAGGAGAAATATCTCGTTTAGACTACTTCTTCCGGCACCGAGAAAACCTCTCCCACTGGGAAGTAGACCACTCCCTACACTCACCACATACATTAACTCTATCACACCGCTGGCCCCTACAATAAGGAAACAAGGTGTGGGGATCCGTGTCGACTGCCGACATAAATGTGCCACAAGGGCGGTCAGGTAAACCAGGGCACTTACGCATAGCAGAGGCCAACTTCACATACACTCTATAAAGAAAAAGCAAAGAAAGATTAATAATGGCTGATCAACAAAAGCGAGGGTGAAAGCGGACACGTCCGACTGCCACCCTAGCCGATAGCAAAGTGAGCTAAATCACAGGTGTGTGTGAGGGGGGAGGGGGGGGGTAGCAAGCTACCCCTCCCTACCCGCCGCTAACTAGCGGTGGGGTAGTAAACCCTCGTTAAAAATCTAATGGCTCGTCATTTCAGCTACGCCAAAAGTAATTACCCATATTAAATAGTGTGGTTTGTATTTCAGTTACGGAACAAACTACGTTTACCCATTCCACAAAGATATGCCTAGTAACCCAAGCCTTAGAATTAGAACGCCATAGAACATGTAGCAGGTCTTTATTAATTCTATATGCTTTAAATGCCCTAGGGTTTTCGGAATGGTAAACTAATAAAGGCTTAATTTTGCAGTCCCCGCTGGCGTTGGCACTAAGCGCAAGAGTCAACCGATCCTTCGTTGGCTTATGTCCAGGCATTTTCTTCTCTTCGGCGGTAATGTATGTTCGATTAGGCATCTTTTTCCGAAACAGACAGGTTTCATCACAGTTGAAAATCTGCTGCTCTACGTAGCCTTCCTCCTCCACGATGCTTTCAAACTTTTTAACAAAGTCTTTAGCAGCCTTGGTGTCTGAACTTGAAGCTTCTCCATGACGAACAACTGAATGAATCCCGGTCCGTTTCCTAAAATTTCTCGAACCAACCTCGAGACGCCTTGAATTCCTCCGTCGTAGGATCGGTTGAACTCTCCCCCGCGTCACCCCCAGAGCCCACCGCCTTCAAGTCACAATAGATAGCGCTGGCCTTCTCACAAATGATTGTTTCAGTGATCGTATCGCCAACAATCTCCTTGACCTTTATCCATATTAACAAAAGGCGTTCCATCTTTTCCAAGGTAAGGCTACGACGTTTAGAAATAATCGTGATTCCCTTCGAAAGTTTCACTGCTTTAATGGCTGCCTTCTGTTTTAGGATCGTCGAGATCGTAGACATATTCCGGCCATATTGTTTAGCCAGATCGCTAACACGCACACCTCGCTCATGCTTTTCTATTATTTCTTGTTTTAGTTCTAATGAAAGCATTGACTACTTCTTTTTCTCACCACTACTACTTCCTGAACCGAGACTAAGCTTTTTAGGACCCATGATTACAAAACACAAAACCAAACCGTGAAAAAGGAAGATAAAAAGCACTGTTAATAACTGAGCGAATAGAGAACAACCACACGATGCGCACGAGATGATAGGACTGATCAAGGCGACGCTCGATTGGCGTCCCTCCGATGTGCTGCCGTCTAGAGGCGTCAACAAGAAACTTCGATCGACACTTTCGAGAAAATTCCACGCGTACACGTATGATTTACGTCGTATGTTGGAGCAAGACTTCGGGTGTCGAGACAGAAATTTGGTCGAATTTTACTCCAGATGTTGGAAAATTCGTATGTTGGGACAATCGTATGTAGAGGTTCCACTGTAAAATGGTATTCCCATTTTAAACCTATAACGAGTTCCCGTTTCACTAGAAATTGAAGTATCTTAGGTTCTAGAGCTTTCACATATGCAGGCCCAAGACTATAGAGTCCTTTCATTATACGTCATCAAACTCCCGTCCGCCATCTTGGAGGACAAACAAAGACGCGTTCAGTGAATAGCTATGGTTGAACTGTTGAATATTTAGCCATCTCATCACATTCACACAATGCCCAGTTTTTGAGCTATTGTTGGCTGTGGGAATCGATGACAAAGAGATGACAAGAGTTTCTACCACATACCGGCAGTTATTCAGAATCGGGACAAAGATACAGAAGAATTATCCAAGCGCAGACGTGACTTGTGGTTGACCAGAATATAACGAGCTGATCTACGTGAATCCTCACTACCCTACGCACGTATCTGTTCTGATCATTTCATAGCCTATCAGGTCAGTCTCGGCTAGGCCCTAAAAGTATCATTATTCCTGTGTAAACATGCTATATCCGATCGCATGGGTGATTTCACACGTATCATCGTCAGTTCAGTGTGTAGTGTGTGAGGGGGAGAGGGCATCTCAATTTTTAAACATCAAAGGGGCATCTCAGATTTTCAAAACAAAAATTAAAAGCGCCCTTATTGGCTATATTAACAAAGGCTACTTACCTAGGTCTCTATTTCGTCAAGGTGCTCATGCCTATATATAATTAAGTTTATATTTATTTTAATTTGTGTATTAAATTGTGCAGACATACAGGCCTATGTGATGAATAAACATTGATTATAAATAATAATATCTGAAAGCTGGTTTAACCCGAAGGGGTCTTCATCTTATATATGAAACATCAAAAAAATAATTAAACTTGCACATTTAATTGCAAGGAGGCAAAACGATCATCCAAGAGCATTACAATAGAGTCTGTCCATCATATGTTTATATGTATATAAGAAATATGTTATTTTCATTAGTAAAATAAATTTTTGAATATACTTACCCGATAATCATGTAGCTGTCAACTCCGTTGCCCGACAGAAATCTAAGGAGGGATACGCCAGCTATCACAATACTAGAAGGGGGTGTACTAACAGCGCCACCTGTGGCCAGGTACTCAAGTACTTCTTGTTGACACCTCCTCAATTATTCCTCGATCCCACTGGTTCTTTATGGGGAGGAAGGGAGGGTCAATTAAATCATGATTATCGGGTAAGTATATTCAAAAATTTATTTTACTAATGAAAATAACATTTTTCAATATTAAACTTACCCGATAATCATGTAGCTGATTCGCACCCAGGGGGGTGGGTGAAAACCAGTGAACAAGATTAAAGGATAGCCAAGTATCCCCAAATTTCATATAACAGTTATCTCTAATAACAAATGAAATAATAAGTACCTGGTAAGGAAGTCGAATCGAACCGTTACTCTGCCTCTTTTTTAAGATCGTCTTCCTTACTGAGCGCAGCGTTCCTCTTGGAGGCTGAATCAACCCAAGGTGCTAAAGTATATAGGGTTGCAACCCCTACTAAAGGACCTCTACACAACCTTTAACCCAGGCGCTTCTCAAGAATGAATTGACCACCCGCCAAATCAAAAGGATGCGGAAGGCTTCTTAGCCTACCGTAACAACCATAAAAACAACAAAAGAATTCAAGAGAAAAGTTAAAAAGGTTATGGGATTAAGGGAATGTAGTGGCTGAGCCCTCACCTACTACTGCACTCGCTGCTACGAATGGTCCCAGGGTGTAGCAGTTCTCGTAAAGAGACTGGACATCTTTCAGATAAAATGATGCAAACACTGACTTGCTCCTCCAATAGGTTGCATCCATTACACTCTGCAGAGAACGGTTTTTATTAAAGGCCATCGAAGTAGCTACGGCTCTTACTTCGTGGGTCCTTACCTTCAGCAATGCAAGGTCTTCCTCCTTTAAGTGAGAATGTGCTTCTCTGATCAGAAGCCTTATATAATACGAAAGCCCATTCTTGGACATGGGTCTCGAGGGTTTCCTGATGGCACACCATAAGGCTTCTGACTGTCCTCGGAGAGGTTTAGACCTCTTGAGATAATATTTGAGAGCTCTGACAGGGCAAAGAACTCTCTCAAGTTCGTTACCTACCATGTTGGAAAGGCTAGGTATCTCGAACGATCTAGGCCAAGGACGTGAAGGAAGTTCGTTCTTTGCTAGGAATCCAAGCTGGAAAGAACATGTAGCAGACTCGGTCGTGAAACCAATGTTCTTGCTGAAGGCATGAACCTCACTGACTCTTTTAGCTGTTGCCAGGCAAACGAGAAAAAGAGTCTTGAGGGTAAGGTCCTTGAATGACGCTGACTGGAGAGGTTCGAACCTAGATGTCATAAGGAACCTTAAGACTACGTCTAAATTCCAGCCTGGAGTGGAAAGACGACGATCTTTAGACGTCTCAAAAGACTTAAGAATGTCTTGAAGGTCCTTGTTGGAAGACAGGTCCAAACCTCTATGGCGGAGAACTGAGGCCAACATACTCCTATATCCCTTAATCGTAGGAGCTGAAAGGGATCTCTCATTCCTAAGATGAAGCAGGAAGTCAGCTATTTGGGTCACAGAGGTATTGGTAGAGGATATTGAATTGGCTCTACACCAGCTTCGGAAGACCTCCCACTTAGACTGGTAGACCCTACGAGTGGAAACCCTTCTTGCTCTGGCAATAGCCCTGGCTGCCTCCTTCGAAAAGCCTCGAGCTCTAGCGAATCTTTCGACAGTCTGAAGGCAGTCAGTTGAAGAGCGTGGAGGTTTGGATGTAACCTGTCTACGTGAGGTTGACGTAGAAGGTCCACTCTTAGAGGTAGAGTCCTGGGGAAGTCTACTAGCCATTGTAGTACCTCTGTGAACCATTCTCTTGCAGGCCAAAGGGGAGCAACCAGCGTCAGCCGTGTCCCTTCGTGCGAGACGAATTTCTGCAGAACCTTGTTGATTATCTTGAACGGAGGGAATGCGTACAGGTCGAGATGGGACCAGTTCAGTAGAAAGGCATCCACATGAACTGCTGCAGGGTCTGGAACAGGAGAACAAAACAGAGGAAGTCTCTTGGTCATGGAGGTGGCAAACAGATCTATGGTAGGTTGACCCCACAAGGTCCAAAGTCTGTTGCACACACTCTTGTGGAGGGTCCATTCCGTGGGAATGACCTGATTCCTTCTGCTCAGACGATCTGCTGACACGTTCATATTGCCCTGGATGAACCTCGTGACTAGAGAGAGGTTTAGACTTCTTGACCAAATGAGGAGGTCCCTTGCGATCTCGTAAAGGCTCCTCGAATGGGTCCCCCCTTGCTTGGAGATGTAAGCCAAGGCTGTGGTGTTGTCTGAGTTCACCTCCACCACTTTGCCTAGCAGGAGGGACTTGAAGTTCAACAGGGCTAGATGAACTGCCAGCAGTTCCTTGCAGTTGATGTGGAGAGATCGTTGTTCCTCGTTCCACATTCCGGAGCATTCCTTTCCGTCCAAGGTTGCACCCCAGCCCGAGTCCGATGCATCTGAGAAGAGATGAAGATTGGGGGTCTGAATGGCCAAGGATAGACCCTCTCTGAGAAGAAGGTTGTGCTTCCACCACAGGAGCGTGGTCTTCATCTCTTGGTTGATAGGGATAGAGATTGCTTCCAGGGTAGAACTCTTGTCCCAATGAGCTGCAAGGTGGAATTGAAGAGGGCGGAGGTGGAGTCTGCCCAGCTCGACAAACAGGGCTAGGGACGAGAGAGTCCCTGTGAGACTCATCCACTGTCTCACTGAGCAACTGTTCCTCTTCAGCATGTTCATGATGCACTCTAGGGCTTGGCTTATCCTGGGGGCCGATGGAAAAGCCCGAAAACTCTGACTCTGAATTTCCATTCCCAGATACACGATGGATTGTGAGGGAATGAGTTGAGATTTTTCCAAATTGACTAATAGACCCAGGTCTCTGATAAGGTCTAAAGTCCAATGAAGATTCTCCAGACAACGACGACTCGAGGAGGCTCTCAACAGCCAGTCGTCTAGGTAGAGGGAGGCTCTGATGTTTGACAAGTGAAGGAATTTGGCTACATTCCTCATCAGAAGGGTAAAGACCATAGGAGCTGTGCTTAGGCCAAAACACAGGGCTTGGAATTGGTAGACGACCTTTCCGAAAACGAATCTTAGGAAAGGTTGGGAGTCTGGATGAATCGGAACGTGAAAATAAACATCTTTCAAGTCCAATGAGACCATCCAGTCCTCCTGTCTGACCGCTGCTAAGACCGACTTGGTCGTCTCCATCGTGAACGTCAGCTTGGTGACATACTCGTTGAGAGCGCTGACGTCCAGGACAGGTCTCCAACCTCCTGTCTTCTTGGCCACAAGAAAGAGGCGGTTGTAGAAGCCCGGGGATTGATGGTCCCGGACTACAACCACAGCCTTCTTCTGCACAAGAAGCGACACCTCCTGGTGCAAAGCTAGCCTCTTGTCCTCCTCTTTGTAGTTGGGAGAGAGGTTGATGGGCGAAGTGGTCAGAGGTGGTTGAAGGAAGAATGGAATCCTGTAACCGAACCTCAGCCAACTGACAGACTGTGCGTCTGCACCTCTCATCTCCCAAGCTCGCCAGAAGGTCTTGAGTCTGGCTCCTACCGTCGTCTGGAGAATCGGAGAGTCAGTGTTTTCCTTTGGATGGCTTGGATCCTTTCCTGGACTTGCCTCTGTAAGAGTCTGGACGGGAGCTTCCTCGGCTGGGGGCTCTGCCACGAAAGGGCGGTATGAATCTAGTCGCAGGAGTATCAGTCACTGGGGAGCGGTAAGTCTTAGGGGCTGAGGTGGAAGCCTTAGACTTACGAGCCGAAGAAGCTACAAGATCGTGCGTGTCTTTCTGAATCAAAGCAGCCGACAAATCTTTAATGAGCTCTTCGGGAAAAATAAACTTCGAAAGAGGAGCAAACAGAAGTTGTGAGCGTTGGCAAGGGGTAATGCTGGCGGAAAGGAAAGAACACAGCTGTTCTCTTTTCTTCAAAACCCCTGACACGAACAAGGACGCTAGCTCGCCCGATCCGTCTCTGATGGCCTTATCCATACAGGACATTAACAGCATGGCAGAATCTTTGTCCGTATGGGAGGTTTTCTTGCTGAGGGCCCCCAGGCACCAGTCGAGAAAATTAAACATTTCAAACGCTCTAAACACTCCTTTAAGCAAGTGATCCAAGTCCGAGAAGGTCCAACACACTTTTGAGCGTCTCATAGCAGATCTTCGAGGCGAGTCTACCAGACTTGAGAAGTCAGCCTGGGCAGAGGCAGGTATTCCCAAGCCTGGTGCTTCCCCTGTGGCATACCAAACGCTCGCTTTCGAAGTGAGCTTCGTTGGAGGGAACATGAAGGAAGTCTTGCCAAGAAGTTGCTTAGACTGCAGCCATTCCCCTAGGATCCTAAAAGCCCTCTTGGAGGATCTAGCTAGGACAAGCTTGGTATAGGAAGACTGAGCTTGTTGCACTCCCAGCGAAAACTCAGATGGTGGAGAGCGGGGTATAGCTGAGACAAAATGGTCTGGATAAACCTCCCTGAGAAGAGCCAAGACCTTGCGAAAATCAAGAGACTGTGGAGAGGGTCTGGAGTCGTCCAGGTCCGAAGAGGGATCAAGGTGTGCTTCCTCATCATCCGAAATCTCAACCCCAGAATGAGGCGACGGGATCGGATACGAATGCTGAACCGCAGAGTCAGAACGAGCAGGAACAACAACAGAGGTGGAAGGAGGAGGTGCAGCAAGTTCCTGTTCCTGTGGTATGAGTGGCGCGTGAATAGATCGAGGCTGTGCAGAACAAGGTAAAGTTCCCGCAAGCAGAGATGTCTGAGTAGCAGGATCAGGGTGCACGGGTAGAGCTCGGTGCAGCAGCTGAGCAGACTGACTCACAGGTGGAAGAGGTTCAACATCGTACGCCTGGCAGATGGAGCTGCGACTGGGTGCAGCGAGTGCAGGCGGGTGCAGCACAGGCTGAACCGGTGCAGGAGGTTGGTGCACCACCGGTGCAGGCGGGTGCAGCAAAGGCTGAACGGGTGCAGGAGGTTGGTGCACCACCGGTGCAGGCGGGTGCAGCACAGGCTGAACGGGTGCAGGAGGTTGGTGCACCACCGGTGCAGGCGGGTGCAGCACAGGCTGAACGGGTGCAGGAGGTTGGTGCACCACCGGTGCAGGCGGGTGCAGCACAGGTTGAACCGGTGCAGGAGATAGGTGCACCACAGGTACAGGAGGTGCAGCACTCTCAGCACGACACTCACGCATCAGGTCCGAAAGCTGAGCTTGCATGGACTGAAGCATAGACCACTTGGGATCAGCAGAGACAGTAGCAGACTGAGGTAAAGCCATAACAGTGGTTGCACCACCGGTGCAGCTCTGTTGTACCTTACTCCTCTTGGGCGGAGTACAATCGCTAGAAGACTGAGGCGAGTCAGAGCTGAGCCAACGACTGCAACCTGGCTGAGCACTCGCGGGTTGGACTCTGCGTTTAAGAGGTCTAGAGACCTGAGACCAACGTTTCTTCCCCGAGAGAAGATCAGCGGACGAGCGGAAGACGGGCTCAATCGTCTGCAAGTGGGAGTGACGGTCTATGGTAGACACGCCCGCAACCACTGAGGATGATTCTGTGCGCCTAACAAGGCCTGCCGAACCCTTATGCCCTTCGACATTGCTTCTCCCCTGGGCTTGGGAGCTTGCAAGAGGTCCCGGACTGGGAGAACGACTGGCTCGCACAGAAAAATCCCCACGCACCACACTGGCACTAACACTAGTACAAGGCACTGCACCGACACTAGCACTCGTCACAGCACTGGCACTAACTTCACCCACTGCACTCTTGGCCTTCAACTCTTTCACTTCGGCCATCAGAGACTTATGGTCACTTACCACTGACTCTACCTTATCGCCTAAAGCCTGAATAGCACGTAAAACCACTGACATATCAGGCGGAGGGCACACAGTAGGATCGGGGGTAGCCACTACAGGGGTAGGATCAGGAAGAGGATCATGAGATGAGGAAAATAAAGAAGAGTGAGAAGAACTCCTCCTAGCTCTAATTCTCTCTAACTTAGAAGAATACTTTAAAAGTCGGACAAAATCCAATTCCGAAAGACCGGCGCATTCCTCACATCGATTTTCTAACTGACAGGGTCTGTCCCTACAGTCAGAACAAGCGGTGTGAGGATCTACCGAGACCTTCGGAATACGTCTATTGCAAGACCTACAACGTCTATGGGAGGGGGCTTGCGAAATGTCAGACATTTTGTTTTCAAGAGAAGTCAAAGGGAGATCCAAAAAACAAGCAAAAATTCGTTAACCGTTAAACTGAATTAAATAAAAGCTATCTAGCTAATATCAGAAGGTTTCCAGTAATGCGACAGCCGTAAATCAAAGAGAATACATCACCAAATAAGCGAGAATAAACTCGAAGACCATGAGCGTATCCCAGAACGTCTAGCCGGAGGCACGACAGAGGAATAATTGAGGAGGTGTCAACAAGAAGTACTTGAGTACCTGGCCACAGGTGGCGCTGTTAGTACACCCCCTTCTAGTATTGTGATAGCTGGCGTATCCCTCCTTAGATTTCTGTCGGGCAACGGAGTTGACAGCTACATGATTATCGGGTAAGTTTAATATTGAAAATATAACATTTGTAACCAAACACAAACACAATGGTTAGGCATGAACTGATAAAGATTTGACATTATAATGCAAAACTTTTACATACATTTTGACAATCAAAAATTATATTACACAAGGTTAGGCTAAATGATCAATATTAGCTTTATAATTATAAACACTCTCTTCATTGGCCCAGTGTTTATCTAATTTTGGACTTAAAAGCATTAAAGGGAAAAACAACAAATTCGGGAAGCAGATTATTCAATGGAAATGTATGCCCACTCATGTTCTGGGTTGGCCGACAGTACCAAGTAGTTCACCATATCAATGCATAAAATACTGGGAAAATCCTCAATATTTTGACTGCATGAATTCTGCATCTGGTATGGATCTAGGCCATCAATTAGATCGAGTTTCTGCTTGTAAAAACGCTTACCATCACCCGACAATTGTTTGACAAAGTCGCTCTCATTGTCCATATTCGCTGTAGCCGCTGCCATGTTTTTGCTTTGTATGTCCTCCAGCATGGCCGCCGGCGATTCCCAGTGACGTCATTGAAAGGACTCAATATAACAAACTCCCACTAGGCATCCGAAAGGCTTCAAAATATTAAGGCTTTACGCAGCAACTGAAGACTTTCTTAGTTTCTACGTGCTTCGATAACGTGGATTTGACAATTAATGTTGTGATTTTCACCAGTTTATTATATTTGCCCGATGTACTGGGCGGATCGCAAGGCCTTGAAGAGGCAAGACTCGCCAAAACCCTCCAGGAGTTAACTAAAATACGGCGATAAAATTTACAGTTTTATTACAAAAATAAACTCTGATAAAGACAAACAACATTCTTAAGCATTCACAAGACTTACTGAAAAAACAAGACTGACCCTAGGTAATATAGCATGTGCTCTTCAAGCACAAAGTCCACACCGGACTCATTAACAAACTGAAAATAGTGCCAATTCGAATTCAATACACAACGAATCACACACCAAATATCCCTATTCTTATTTAACTCAGGATTCAGATCCCCAATCACAAGGATCTCTACACTAAACTGCGATATAAAACTAAACGTCTTGCACTCAAACTTCTACTACAACCAACCTGGTAGAAAAGGTAGAGAGGAGAGATAACAATTAGAGGGGACTTACTTTGGTCGGGGACGTTGGATCAAAGAGGACGAGCTATCCTTGCAACCCCCGACGTCACCTTTTTGGCGCAAATTTGCCCTGAACCTAAATTTCTACATTGGATTTTTTTATCATGTTACAACAGAATGACTTTATTTTTCCTAATCTTAAATTACCAGCAATTGATTTTATTAGTCTCAGCGCCTTCCTACCAGGTGGTTTCCTTTTTTGGCTCTAAACGTTCACGTCTGGAACTACATTCATTCGCCCGCGAGTTTCTCCTCTCCCTCCAATTTGACGTAGTCGTAGGCGGAGTCAAATGGCGGGAATTTCGATTGATCGGGTCGAAATTCCCGACATCCTCCACGCCCCAAAATAAGGAGCGATGAAACGTCGGTCAATTGGATGGAGCTAGACTCGGGGTGAGGGGAGTGGCTTACTCCGAGACTCTGTTAGGCTCGCTGCGTAGCGCTCCGCAACGACTCGAACACAGTACGCACAATATACAACAGCAATGTTACCCCGGGGTAATAAACACAATCAATATGTTATTTTCATTAGTAAAATAAATTTTTGAATATACTTACCCGATAATCATGTAGCTGTCAACTCCGTTGCCCG
>NC_090745.1:17622474-17637474 GCF_036898095.1 Palaemon carinicauda
TCTCTTTTCTTTTTAACATTCCGGCTTATATATTTTTATTAGATGCCGAGAGAAAAAATGATTTATATCTCTTTTTTTTTAAATGTTGTTTTAAATGTATTTTTAACAATGCAAATGTAGAAAATTTCTTCAATTACATATTACTAGCGTACTAACAGCTTTTCTTACAAACACTTCCCGACAATTTACTCCTTTAGCGAATGAGGTGGCCACTCAAACGGCTTTGAACTGAATCAAGTATGGAGTATTGTCGGGACTAGGCGAAACGTTCCTTTGTAGCTGCATGCTGTGCCCGTAACCTACGCCAAACAAGGATGTTCACGGCGATAAATATCACCACCGTAAACGCCAATCCTGCTAGTAGTATGTGGTGAAGGATTTCCTTATAAGTCGGTGACAGGTGGTCCCTTTCGGTAAGTTTCAACAACCGCTTTGCCACATGTCTGTTATACGGGAGAGGGAGTGCTGGCATTGGAGAGGTCCACGTGAAGTTCGCGAAGTAGGCTCGTTCTCTGATGAGTGTCCGTAGACCAGTCACCATGGAATTAGGGAAAGTCCCGATACAACCATCTGCTGCGACGAAGATGTGTGTGAAGGACGTGGATCCGTCAGGGCATGATACATTGAAGCCGTCCTTGTCGTATCGTATCCACGAGCCATTGTTCAGTCTGCAATTGAACTCATTATTGTCAAAGGGATAAAGCTTATCCAGACAATTTTCACTTGTATGGGAGAGAGCACCGTCTAGCACTATACCTAACTCGCATGAATCCATTAAGTTTTTATGGAATTCAAATGACTCAGCTGTACATATTTTTCTATCCATTGCGTCTGAACAGTGAGTTAATTGATTTAAGTCTTTAATGACCGTATATGTTTCCTTGTCTGGGGAAATCAATACGTGTCCTGTCAAACTGGATATTACTGGATTTGAGTGATTCGTCATTAAAGTCGGAAATGGTGATATCCTGTAAGATTGCCAGGCATCAGAAGAATCAAAGGGGAATTGTAATCATAATCTTTTTATTATCTACGTTTACTGTAATTAGGCTGTAATAAAATTCTAACCTATGTTCGTCTAACAAAGGAACATAGCCTAGTTTATCCCTTCCGTTCTCCAGAATTAACTTTAAGTAACTTATAGGCAACAAATGGGGTGACAATACACCTTTAGTTGCTAATGTGATAGCTTCTACATAATCCTTGGATTTCTCAATGAAATGTGCAATTCTGTTATGTATGTGATCTATCTTTGAATCATAATACGTTAATGTTGCCAACAAATCCTGTACTTCCATAATTTGAACGATATTATTTGAATGTTCATTTACCAAATCCATAATTTTATTGATTGAAGCTAACTGATTCCTTAGTTCTGACATAATCAATTCACCTTCATGAGTCAAGAACTCAATTTTCTTATTTTGATTACTAATTTTAAGACGATTGGAAATTCCTAAACCTAAACTTGCAACAGACCCAAAGATGCTTAATGCAGCATAAATAAACGGATTACGTCTTTCTTTATGTTCGTGTCCTACAGTCCACATCAAAAGGTCATAAGCCAAAGATCCTGTCTCGTCGGTCTTATTTTTCAAGTCATCAGATAGCATCTCTGCAACTTTTAATGTTGATCCAAGCAAACTCTCTGTAGTCAAATGAAAATGTCTTCTATGCAACTCATTCAATGAGGCAGAAAACCTTGAAATGGCGGTTCTTAAGCTAGTGACATCATTCTCTTGAAGAAAAATTGCTTGCATATTCACTTCTACAATTATGTTGGTTGATGTAATAAAAATGTCTTCTTGTCTTTCAACTATAGTGCCATATTTAAAATTTATACTTTTAGTTTTAGAGCTCATCCCACACGAGAAAAATGTCTGAGCGAACAATATCACTCCCAACAACAAAAAATTCATCTTGGAAACCTGTAACGAGAAAAATGTTATTTTCATTAGTAAAATAAATTTTTGAATATACTTACCCGATAATCATGTAGCTGTCAACTCTGTTGCCGACAGAAATCTACGGTCTGGATACGCCAGCGATCGCTATACAGGTGGGGGTGAACACCACAGCGCCATCTGTGGTCAGGTACTCCATTACTTCTTGTCAACACCACCTCAATTTTTTCCTCGGTCCACTGGTTCTCTATGGGGAGGAAGGGTGGGTCAATTAAATCATGATTATCGGGTAAGTATATTCAAAAATTTATTTTACTAATGAAAATAACATTTTTCAATATTAATCTTACCCGATAATCATGTAGCTGATTCACACCCAGGGTGGTGGGTGGAGACCAGCATATATGTTAACCAAGAAGCTAAGTATCCCGTATTTTATTTTATTAGTTATTCAAAAATAACATAAAATAAATAAGTACCTGGTAAGGAAGACGACTTGAACCATTACTCTGCCTTTATTAAGTACGTCTTCCTTACTGAGCGTAGCGGTCCTCTTAGGATGCTGAACGACTCTTAGGTGCTGAAGTATAAAGGGCTGCAACCCATACTAAAGGACCTCATCACAACCTTTAACCTCGGCGCTTCTCAAGAAAGAATTGACCACCCGCCAAATCAACAAGGATGTGGAAGGCTTCTTAGCCGACCGTACAACCCATAAAAAGTATTCAAGAGAAAGGTTAAAAAGGTTATGGGATTATGGGAATGTAGTGGCTGAGCCCCCGCCTACTACTGCATTCGTTGCTACGAATGGTCCCAGGGTGTAGCAGTTCTCGTAAAGAGACTGGACATCTTTGAGATAGAATGATGCGAACACTGACTTACTTCTCCAATAGGTTGCATCCATAACACTCTGCAGAGAACGGTTCTGTTTGAGGGCCACTGAAGTAGCCACAGCTCTCACTTCATGTGTCCTTACCTTCAGCAAAGCAAGGTCTTCTTCCTTCAGATGAGAATGTGCTTCCCTAATCAGGAGCCTGAATAGGTAAGAAACTGAGTTCTTAGACCTTGGAAGAGAAGGCTTCTTGAAAGCACACCAAAAGGCTTCTGATTGTCCTCGTAAAGGTTATGACCTTTTTAGATAGTACCTAAGAGCTCTAACTGGGCAAAGTACTCTCTCCAGTTCGTCCCCCACCAAGTTGGACAGGCTTGGGATCTCGAACGACTTAGGCCAAGGACGTGAAGGAAGCTCGTTTTAGCAAAAAACCGAGCTGCAAGGAACATGTAGCCGTTTCAGATGTGAAAACTATGTTCCTGCTGAAGGCGTGGATCTCACTTACTCTTTTAGCTGTTGTCAAGCACACGAGGAAAAGAGTTTTCAATGTGAGGTCCTTAAAAGAGGCTGATTGGAGAGGTTCAAATCTTTATGACATAAGGAACCTTAGGACCACGTCTAGATTCCAGCCTGGAGTGGACAACCGACGTTCCTTTGAGGTCTTAAAAGACCTAAGGAGGTCCTGTAGATCTTTGTTGGTGGAAAGATCCAAGCCTCTGTGGCGGAAAACCGCTGCCAACATACTTCTGTAACCCTTAACCGTAGGAGCTGAAAGGGATCTTACGTTCCTTAGATGTAACAGGAAGTCAGCAATCTGGGTTACAGTGGTACTGGATGAGGAAACTGCATTGGCCTTGTACCAGCTTCGGAAGACTTCCCCTTTAGACTGATAGACTCTGAGAGTGGATGTCCTCCTTGCTCTGGCAATCGCTCTGGCTGCCTCCTTCGAAAAGTCCCTAGCTCTTGAGAGTCTTTCGAAAGACTGAAGGCAGTCAGACGAAGAGCGTGGAGGTTTGGATGTACCTTCTTTACGTGAGGTAGACGTAGAAGGTCCACTCCTAGAGGAAGAGTCCTGGGAATGTCGACCAGCCATTGCAGTACCTCTATGAACCATTCTCTCGCGGGCCAGAGCGGAGCCAACCAACGTCAGCCGTGTCCCTTTGCGAGAGGCGAACTTCTGAAGTACCCTGTTGACAATCTTGAACGGCGGGAATGCATACA
Source organism: Palaemon carinicauda (assembly GCF_036898095.1). NCBI lineage: Eukaryota > Metazoa > Arthropoda > Malacostraca > Decapoda > Palaemonidae > Palaemon > Palaemon carinicauda. The sequence continues at coordinate 17,626,432 of NC_090745.1, forward strand.
GGTCGAGATGGGACCAATCCAGTAGAAAAGCATCCACGTGAACTGCTGCTGGGTCTGGAATCGGAGAACAATACAACGGGAGCCTCTAGGTTATCGAGGTAGCGAACAGATCTATGGTTGGCTGACCCCACAGGGCCCAAAGTCTGCTGCAAACATTCTTGTGAAGGGTCCACTCTGTGGGGATGACCTGACCCTTCCGGCTAAGGCGATCTGCCATGACATTCATATCGCCCTGAATGAACCTCGTTACCAGCGTGAGCTTTCGATCTTTTAACCAGATGAGGAGGTCCCTTGCGATCTAGAACAACCTCCACGAATGAGTCCCTCCCTGCTTGGAGATGTAAGCCAAGGCTGTGGTGTTGTCAGAGTCCACCTCCACCACCTTGTTAAGCTGGAGGGACTTGAAGTTTATCAAGGCCAGATGAACCGCCAACAGCTCCTTGCAAAAGATGTGAAGTGTCCTTAGCTCCTGATTCCATGTTCCCGAGCATTCCTGTCCGTCCAAAGTCGCACCCCAGCCCGTGTCTGATGCGTCAGAGAAGAGACGGCGGTCGGGTTTCTGAACAGCCAAAGGTAGACTTCCTTGAGAAGAAAGCTGTTCTTTCACCACGTGAGAGTAGACCTCCTCTCTTCGGAAACAGGAACTGAGATCGTCTCTAGCGTCATGTCCTTTATCCAGTGAGCCGCTAGATGATACTGAAGGGGGCGGAGGTGGGGTCTCCCTAACTCGATGAACAGGGCCAGCGATGAAAGTGTCCCTGTTAGACTCATCCACTACCTGACTGAGCATCGGTTCCTTCTCAGCATGCTCTGGATGCAAACTAGGGCTTAGTAGATCTTTGGGGCCGACGGAAAAGCCCGAAAAGCTCGACTCTGAAGATCCATACCCAGGTAGACAATGGTCTGGGATGGGACGAGCTGGAACTCCTCAAAATTGACCAGGAGGCCCAGTTCCTTGGTCAGATCCATAGTCCATCTGAGAATCTCCAGACAGCGACGACTTGTGGGAGCTCTTAAAAGCTAGTCGTCTGACGGAGCCGGACACAAGATCATGGTACTGCTGCACAGTCTGTGAACTGTCAACCATGGGGAAGCGAGGAAGTACAGTGACAACCCGAAGCTGTCTAGACTGTCTGGGTCGTACAGAGAACTCCTTATCGGGTTGCTGAGGTTGCCGCACTGCGTCACAACAAGTCACTTCTGCTGGTTGTTGAACGTCTTCCCAGTGACACACTGACTCCGTAAACAAAAAAATTCTCTAACAAGGACTAAGCTTGGACTGCATGTCTTGCAACACAGCTCAAGGTCTATGGGAGCAGGTGTGGTAACAGACGGGGTTAGCGACTGAAGTGGAACCATTACCTTCCCTGGAAGCATGTTATGCTTAAATAAAAGTCCATAGGAGGCTACGCAGCTAAAGGCTCCTCTCCAAATGACAGAGTCCTCAAGGGAATATCAGAAGGAGGGAGAATAGCACTTTCTCATCTACAGGAACCATATCCGAGAAAAGCTAAGTTCTCTCAGTGAGGGTTTCACTGGTGCAAAAGCAGCAGACTAGAAGGCAACGTTATGAAACTGCTTGACAGTCTAGTGAGTTGGCAACAACCAAAGATGTGTGACTGAGAAGCATGCGGTAAGGTATGCAGAGCATGCTGTATGCAGAGCATGCTGTATGTAGAGCATGCTGCAAGGTAAGCAGAGCATGTTGCATGGCGTGCGGCTTATGCTGCATGGGATGAGGCTCATGCTGCATGGGATGAGGCTCATGCTGCATGGTATGAGGCTCATGCTGCATGGGATGAGGCTCAAGCTGCATGGGAAGAGGCTTATGCCGCATGCGTTGAGGAGGATGCCGCATAGTATGAGGCTCCTGCCTCATGGGTTGAGGCGGTTGCCGCATAGCATGAGGCTCCTGCCTCATGGTTTGAGGAGGATGCCGCATAGCATGAGGCTCCTCATAGCATGAGACTCCTGCCTCATGGGTTGAGGAGGATGCCGCATAGCATGAGGCTCCTGCCTCATGGGTTGAGGAGGATGCCGCATAGCATGAGGCTGCCTCATGGGTAGAGGAGGATGTCGCATAGCATGAGGCTCCTGCCTCATGGGTTGAGGAGGATGCCGCATAGCATGAGGCTCCTGCCTCATGGTTTGAGGAGGATGCCGCATAGCACGAGGCTCCTGTGAGGTTCCTGCCTCAAGAGTTGCGTCTGCCTCAAGGGTTGAGGAGGTAGCTGCGCAGAGAGAGGCTCATGCTGTGAAGAATGCGGTTGCTGCATGCGTTGAGGCGGCTGCCTCATAGCATGAGGTTCCTCAAGAGTTGAGGCTCTTGCCTCAAGAGTTGAGGTTCTTGCCTCAAGAGTGGAGGTGGCTGCCGCAAGAGTTGAGGTTGCTGCCTCAAGGATGGTGGAGGTTGCCGCAACGCAAGAGGTTGCTGCATAGCGTTGGTATCTGGCAACTCCCAATGCGGCAGCTCACGCGTGGAGGTAGGTTGAGGAACCTCAACATCATACGTCTGGCAGGGTGGACTGCGCAGAGGTGGAGTTGAGGTTGCTGCCTCGAGGATGGTGGAGGTTGTCGCACCGCAAGAGGTTGTTGCCTCGAGGATGGAGGAGGTAGTCGCAACGCATGAGGCTCCTACCTCAAGGGTAGAGGAGGTTGCTGCAAAGCATAAGGCTCCTGCCTCAAGTGTTGAGGAGGTTGCTGCGTGGCAAGAGGCTCCTGCCTCAAGGAAAGTGGAGGTTGCTGCACAGAGCTGGTATCTGGCAACTCCCAATGCGGCAGCTCACGCATGGAGGTAGCTTGAGGAACCTCAACATCATACGTCTGGCAGGCTGGACTGCGTAGAGGTGGAGGAGCGCTCGCAGGAGGAGGTGTGTTAACCTTCTCTGCCTGAAACTCCTGCATCAACACCGCAAGCTGAGACTGCATTGTCTGCAGCATAGACCACTAGAGTTTAAGAAAGACAACAACAAACGGAGTTACTGTCCGTTGAGACTGAGGGTCTAAAACAGCTGGTGCGGCAACAGACGGAGCTACTGCCTGTTGCGATACCACCTCGCCTCTCTGGGAGGTGTGCAGTTGTCGTACTGCAGCAAGTCCGAACTGACCCAGTGCTAATGGCTACACCTAGGAGTTGGACTTGCGCGGAAGGGACCGACTTGCACTTAAAAGCTGCAAGATTTGGTCCATGGTTTCTGCGAGAAACCTCTTCCGCAGACGAGGAATAAGAGGGCTCTCTCGTCTTTGTGTGGGTGGGGTGATCACGTCGGCAACGTGTGTAGATACACCCGAAACCACGGAGGGAAACGTCTGTTCGTCGATCAAGGCCTGCTGAACCCATAAGTCCTTCGACATTACTTCTCCCCTGGGCTTGGGAGCTTGTAAGAGGTCCCAGACTAGGCGAACAACTGACACGAACAGACGAACCCTCGAACGCAACACTGTAACACTTTGCGCTTATCACTTTATCACTTTTGATTTTCTGTTTGCACTTATTTCACTGAACTCGAAACTTTAAGTGGTTTGTACCTGAAACACGCAATTCTATCCTTCCTTAAAAGTTAGTAATTGCGAAAACAGAATTACAATGTAACAGAAAAATATAATGAAAGATAAATAATTCAGTGGCTGGAAAGAGACTAAACACTAGATCAAATAAACTACGTTTAAAATCTCTCACCGCATAAAGCTTGAGAACAAGAATAAAACTCTAGAAACGTTTACCTTCTTCCCCTAAAGAGACTAGGGAGAAGAGCAAAAACGATAACAACGTTACTCGCTTGAACGAAACGTTTATCCTCCTCTCTCTCCCTCCGTCTCTATCTCTCTCTCTCTTGACTTAGAACCTGAGAGATGAGCTCAATCATATATATCGTTAAAACATATTATTGTTAAAGGAAAAAAACTGAAAGATTTCCCAAATAAAAAGTTCCTTTATTAGAATTAAAACCATTAAGCTAAGAAAGAATGAACAAAACGCTAGAATCGGTTTACTCTTACTGCAACGTGACACCGTGAAAATTCTCTCTCTATCGTAACGATAGAGCGCAAGTTGAACGTTCTGAACGTCAACAACTGCAGAGACAAAACAAAACGTTAGTTCAACTTTGAAAACAGTACGAGACTATCAAAGAAATTCTTTCAAAAACATTAAAATAGCATAATATGTTAACAGGTAAAAACGAAATGACGGGCTCAATGTTAATTAACTTCGGTACCAAGAAAAGACCGCCTACTATTAGGAAAGGTCGAATATAAACAAATATAAAAATTAATTTTAATAAGTTTATAATAAAAGGAAGTTAATCGAAGAGGCCTATAAAAGGCGGAGAGATATAAAATAAATCTATAACTTTTGTTAAGCAAAATTAAGAAAGAGAGTCTATACTCTCTTAGACACCAACACTTCCGTCTAAGGGAAGGGTCGGCCATTTAAAAGTGAAAGAGAGTTCATACTCTCTTCGTCACCATAATTAATCAAATTAATTCCAAAAGCTAGCTAAGCTAATGATAAAACTTCCTGAATAGCGAAAGCTAAACTCTAGAGCAAATACATCACCAAATCGTGAGCAAAAACTCCAGAATCAACAGCGTATCCATGTAGGTCTAGCCGGAGGCACGACAGAGGAAAAATTGAGGTGGTGTTGACAAGAAGTACTGGAGTACCTGACCACAGATGGCGCTGTGGTGTTCACCCCCACCTGTATAGCGATCGCTGGCGTATCCCGACCGTAGATTTCTGTCGGCAACAGAGTTGACAGCTACATGATTATCGGGTAAGATTAATATTGAAAAAATATATGTAATTACTCCTGTATTAAAAAGAAAACTTTTAATCACATAAAATAAAAAAAATTTTTCCCTCACTTCTTTTCCTTTTAATTTCTTATGTGAGCCAATGGTACTATTCTCTCATCCGTGGGTTGGGATACGTTTTGAACTCTAAACCTATTGGCTGTTAATGTTTCCAAAATGTTAAATGGGCCTTCAAACTTAGGTGTTAGTTTATAATTGAGCCCTTTTCGTACATTGATTTTAATATATACGTTATCACCCACGGTATATGTTTTAGTTGGTTTCGCTGTTTTATCATGATTCCTTTTCATTATGATTTGTGATTCTTCTAAATTCTTTCGAAGGATATCATATCGACTTATACTTGCATTTATACATTCCTTTAAAGGATTTGATAGATTAGTTGTAGGCGTTAATACATGGAAAGGCGTTCTAACTGGGGTACCATACAATGCTTCATGCGGTGACATTTCAATTGATATATGATATGAATGATTCAGAGTACTCAGTGCCGCCGGTATTGCAATATCCCAGTTGGGGTCTGATCCCCCTAGTGTTACCCTCAATATATTCAATATCTTCCTATTTGCTCTTTCCACTAGCCCATTCGACTCTGGGTGATATATCATGGTATTTATTTTCTTTATGCTTAGGAATTCACACAATGAGGTAAGAAAGTGATTATTAAATTCACCACCCGAGTCTGAGATTATCATATGTGGAATTCCATGTTTACAAATGTAACACTCGTAAAACTTCCTAGCGCATTCAATCGCAGTTTTAGTTTTAAGCGCTATTAATTCTGTATATCGAGTTAAAGCATCTATAATTACTAAGAGGTGCTTATTTCCTCTGTCTGACTCGTAAAATCCTGTTAACAAATCTAAATGTATTCTTTGAAAGGGTTGATTGGGCACAGGATAAGCTCCTAGGCTGACAGGTGTTTTCGTATGCCCTTTGTTTTCCTGACATGTGCGACAATTAGCTATGTGTCTTTTTATATCTGTAAGCATTGTATGCCAATAAAACAATGATTTGGCTTTCTGTGACATTAATGAGAACCCCGGGTGTCCATGTAATGGATTTGAATGCAACCAATTCAGGACAGTGGAAATAAGTGAGATTGGTACTACTACCTGGTCGTTAGTTACATGTGGTGTATTGCGGGTTTTCCTTGTCACAGTCCTACACAGAATATTATCTTTGATTATATAATTCTGCTGCTTATACTTTATATATTCCTTTTCCTTATGATTGCCTTTCAAAGCATTTATAACTTTCTATTTTCTGATCTTTTCTTTGCTCAGTCTGTAACAATTCAGCGCTCCAGCCTAAATCTTCTTGTTCAGATATTGTTTTTACAATAGGCATGGATGTTGATATATCTATTAATTCAGCTAAAGGCTCCGTACAAGATGACACGGGGTTGCGTGATAATGCATCCGCAATATTTGCTTTCCCAGGTAAATACCCGATTCTTGCGCCAAAATCTTGAATGATCAAATGCCACCGAGTTCGTTTAGGGCTGTGGTTGAAGCCTTTAAAGAACTCTGTTAGTGGTTTATGGTCAGTAAGAACCTTAACGGGATAACCGTAAATTATGAACTTAAAATGCACTAGCGAATTAACAATAGCTAGCCCTTCCTTGTCTATTACTGCATACTTACTTTCGGAAGTTCTCAATTTTCGAGAATAGAAAGCTATCGGGAAAAATTGTTTATCATATTGCTGAAGCAATACCCCTCCTACTCCTAAGTCTGAGGCGTCTGTTGCAATGAAGAATTCCTTACCGAAGTCAGGAAATTTTAAGATAGGAGAACTACACAGTTCATCTTTCAAAGTATTAAATGCCTGTTGATGTTGCTCAGACCATATGAAATCTACGCCCTTCTTCGTAAGATCAGTTAAAGGAGCGGCTATTATTGAATAGTTGCGTATAAAACGCCTGTAATATCCACTACAACCCAGAAATTGCTGTATTCCCTTGACATTAGTAGGTATGGGAAAATTACGTATAGCCGACACCTTATCATGGACTACTTTAGGACCTTGGCTTGACACCATGAAACCCATATATATTAATTCTGTTTTGAAAAATTCACACTTACTAATCTTTACCCTTAAGTTAAGTTGTCTTAATCTCTGTAGTACTAGTTCTAACTTACGTAGATGTTCTTCTAAGGTGTTGGAAAAGATTACAAGATCATCCATATAGGCATGCAATATATCCCCTAACAAGTCTCCAAACACTATGTTAATCATTCTTGTAAATGTTATAGGAGCACAACGTAAACCAAAAGGCATCCGTAAAAATTCATAATGTCCCCTGGCTGTGCTGAAGGCTGTGTATGGGATACTATCTTCTTCTAATGATATCTGGTGAAAGCCTTTAAGTAAGTCCAAACTGGTAAAACATTTATTCTGACCTAACAAAGACAAAATATCGTCAGTACATGGCACTGGGAATCGATCAGGGATCGTTTCCTCGTTTAGACGACGAAAGTCGACGCAGATATGCCATGTTCGATCTTTTTTCGGTACAACTATTAAAGGAAAATTATAAGGGCTGTTTGATTTCCTAATGACTCCTTCTTCTAGCATTTTACCTACTTCATCATTTATTTCATTCTGGAATTTCATAGGGAGTCTGTACGAGGGTACATAGATAATTTTCTGCTTGTCCTTTAACCTTATTTGATGCTCGATCACATCTGTTTTTCCTAAGGATCCATCCGTAGTGGAAAAAACATCATGATATTTAGTTAAAAGTTCAAAAATTTTCTGCTGAATTTCTTCGTCTTGAATGTCCTTATTGATTTTATTTTTAATAGATCGCAAAAGGGATTCATCCGCAACTGATTGAGAGTGATTGATTCCAGCAACGGTAAGAATACAATGTTTATAAACTTCTACATCCAAGATATGTTGATTTTTGTGAATTACTAAAGTGTTATTTAAATGATTACAGACTTCAATATTACATTGTTGATGTGAGCCTACTGTATAAATAGCTTGTGTGACAGACAATCCGTTAGTTTTCAAAGTATCGGAAAGGATTAATATTTCAGATCCCGGTAATGTTTTCTTTATTTGCACTATTAAATTCGAAGGTAGGTTTGGTTCGATAGATTGCGTGCAAGATGATATTACGGGTGAACGAGAATTCTGCTGGGTCGCGTATATTATTTCTTTATTAGTGAGACAAGTTATTGGTTCTTCAACGTACGTTACGGTTACATTTGTCGTCTCCTTTTTATCCAAAACTGATTTTAAGGTATTAGAAGACTTATAGAATTTCCCTTTGATATACACGCCGTGCTTGGCAGGGGCTAAGATAATGTTTTGATTGCCCATAGATGGGTATCCTATAATTACAGCTGGATACATATTAATGTTTTTTACAACAACAAATGTATCGGCAAACGTGCGATTACCGACTCTGAACTGAACATGTTATGCCTATGACATTTAATTCATTATTTCCTATACCCGAAAGTTTAATTCCGGATTTTTCAATCGGAAAGTTCGAAAACAACAAATGATGTGTCTTCAAATCCATAATATTACGTGGACTACCAGAGTCAAAAAATAACGTAAAAGATTTGTGTTCTAAATTTACAGCATATAAGGTTGGCCGTAACTCATTTTGGCTTATTATTGTATGAATTCGTTGCAAATCTACGGGAGCATGCACTGTTTTACTTAATTCAGCCGTGTGTTTCATAGGAAAATCTATTGTCTTACAATTATCTGATAAAACATTAAATTGATTATTCAATACTATTGATGTTGACATGAATGACCTTGACCCAACATCACTCTCTTCCCCTCTAGAATTAACTATGTGGTATTTGCTTTGCTCTGCACATTCTGAAAATTAGTCTGACCTTGCGAGGTCTGGTTTGACGACCCAGGCTCAGCGATATTTGAAGAAGTGTTTGTTTGTTTTGGAATCTGAACTGCATTGACATTTGGTTGTTTCTTCTTATTGTTAAAATGAGGATTTTTCTTTTTATTTCCATATGGAACTGACTGTGGAATTGACTGTGTATTTCTGGGATATTGTTGTGTCTTACGCGAGTAACATTGACTATATGAATGCGTTGCAGTGTTGTGAATTGAGCAAAATTTCGTTCTGCAGTCTGCGCTTAAGTGACCTTGACGTTTGCAGTTATAACACGTCATTCCCGCTACTGGACTGCTAACTACGTTCACTGTTTGTGGTTTTGTTTCATTCTTTGCAAAAACTTGAGTTAACACGGGATCGAGATCTGGACACTTGGACATGTGTTTCTTTATCTGTTTATAGACATCCAATTCCGTACTTGCAGGCGTTAACTTCTTATCAAAACACCGCACTAGGCTTCAGGCAACATAAGTGTCATGCAAGTTAAATACATTAATCGTAAAAAATCTTTCACGGAGATGTTATCGTTAGTAACCCAAGTGGAATGACCTAAAATGTCCTGATATTCGTTAAACCTATCAGCTATGAGAGCTGCTCTCTCAATAACATTAAGCCGATTCATAGTGGCTTGATTAAGTGTATTTCGTAACGTTAATACTACATCCAAGGCTTCCTCACCCCCATAGATCGCGCGTAACCTAACTTTGAAATCATCCCAGGTAACTGCTTCTTGAAATGAAACCCATCTTAAATACGCACTCGCATCCCCCTTAGAAAAATCTATAAAACTTTTAGCTTCTTGTAATTGTACAAAAGGGTCTACGATTTGTTTGGCATTTAAATGGGCATCGACGGATGAAATCCATGACTCCACATTTTGTGGCAAGAACCCGTTGACTCGACCCTGAAAAGGAAGGATTGCTGACCTGGCATTTACAAGCGTCACAATTGGAGGAGGATTAGTCTGGCCTACACCACTAGGTCCAGGGGAAGGGCTCACAGGGGGAGTCATTACTGCTGTATTTTTTTTCCTATCTCTTCGACCCCTTGCAATTCTATCAAAATATCTATATGAGTACAGACGCCCACTGCGTAAACGCATATGTATAACAAAATTTTCCAAACAATGTTACTAATCCCAAAACATTTCCCGAGAATTTCTGAAAGAAAAAGGAATTAGAACAAAGAAAGAAAAATTCTAAATGAGAATTCGGAGTTAAAGACAGTTTCCTTTAACAAAGATTAGCAATTCACTCACCCCAGTAATAATCGACTAACGACTCGTAATAACTACACTTCACTGCCCAAACTGGAATTAATTCAAAAATTTGTACTTAGCTTATATATGGGTCTGTGTGATGTCGACACGTCCTCTCTCTCTCTCTTGATGTTTTGTTAGCGATGTCTCGTTCGAGTTTCTTGTTGAATGTAGTGCTTCCTGGGTATGTTTTGCAATTGTTGAACGCCAGTCCTTGGGTTTCCTAGGATGTTGATTGAAGATTCATTTTGTATTCATAACATTCGTTAATGTTAACTGTTCCGTTGGACTATAATACTTAGTCAAAATTGTAGATTCATGTAGATAATGTTGAGTTCTTGAAGATCTTTCTCTGGTTTTGCAGCTTTTATTTTGAAGTCTTGAAGATCTTTCTCTGGTTTTACAGCTTTTATTTTGAAGTCTTGAAGATCTTTCTCTAATTCTTAGAGTTTAACCGCTGCCACCATTTATTGGTGTGCTACTGTTATAAGCACACATTGAGTATGTGTTGTTTCAGATGTGTGTAACTGGATAACAGAATACATCTTATTAGCTTTAAAGTATTTATTCTATAAAAACAACAGAGTTAAACATCTCCATCACTGGAGGAAGCTGGGTTGGTCAGATGACCAATTCTGGTGAAGTATAGATATGAACTGACTAACTTATTGATGTCACAGATATCGTATGCTTAGTTTATATAAGATTCGTCACAAACTCGGAAGACACCTGCATCCGGTGACGTCACAAACTTTCACACGCTGAGGCAATGTGTTGATGCTTAAGAAAAATGTCACATTGTTGACACTGCATTGTACGTCCTGTTTATGATTTGAATGACTACAGCAAGTCCCACGGCTAGCACCTTCCTCCAACATGACATATTACGTCATGTGTTTTAAACATGTAATATTAACTATTCTAATTATTACACATGTGTGTATCAAAATGATAACTTGCATATGTTTCTGGTCAACTGCAGGATAAAGGCTGGGGTTTGGCCAGTTTTCATCACCATGCTGGTTAGTACATATTGATGAGAGCAGGACATTTTCATGTAATCGATCCCAGCAAACCAACCTAG
>NC_090745.1:17642474-17722782 GCF_036898095.1 Palaemon carinicauda
CGAAGGCGTACTAGCAGGAGGAACTGGCTCTTTTTTGCGAGGCTGGAAGAACATTGTGATCGGAAGTTGCTGCCGCTGCTTCTTTTTTCGATCTAAGAGCATCCTGTAGGGAGTCATGATGTCATCGACCTTGTTGGAGAATTGCATAGAACGAACCATATCCTCGTCCCACTCTTGCAACATTTCTTTCACCTCCTTTATATGGTTGCAGACCTTGGCAAGCTGTTCTAGTGTTAAGCCTGTTTCTTCGACATTTTCTTGGGTCTCTTCCTGGGTTTCACTCTCTTCTTCGCTTGCCGATTTCGTCAGGTCTTCTAGGTCTGCGTCAGTTAGCGGCTGGGAATGGCAGTCCAACAACTCGTCGACGTCTTCAGTCGTCATGTCGCCAAACCCGTCACCTCCAATTATGGCAGCCAACTGCACAGATTTCCATATTGCAGTGTGTTGAATCTCAGCAGGTGTAAATCCCTCGTCGTCGTAAACAATCTGGGGCCACAACTTCTTCCAGCTCGCATTCACAGTTGCAGGTTTCATCTTTAGCAGTGTCTTCTGAATATTCTTCAGGCACGTGGCTATGGTGTACTGCCGCCAGTACGCCTTCAAGTTAAAATCTTCATCCTCATCATCTTGGGCAGCATCCACACACGCAACGAGGTCCGCCAAGGTATTCTTCGTGTAGAGGGCCTTGAACGCCCTGATAACCCCCTGGTCCATCGGTTGAATTAATGACTGGTGTTGGGTGGCAGGAACTCAACCTGAACGCCCTCACGCGACAGGTCAGTTGCGTGTCCACCAGCGTTATCCATAAGGAGAAGGATCTTGAATGGCAAGCCCTTCTCTACGAGATATTCATTGACTTGCGGGATGAAACACTGGTGGAACCAGTTGGAGGTCAGCATCTTTGTAATCCATGCTTTTGGATTATGCATCCAGTACACGGGAAGGAGATTCTTATTCTTATTTTTCAAAGCGCGAGGATTTTTCGACTTATAAATAAGCCCCGGCTTTAGCAAAAATCCAGCAGCATTGCCACACATCACGAGGGTAACGCGATCCTTGAATGCTTTAAAGCCAGAGGCTTTGGCTTCCTCTTTGAACAGGAAAGTTCGCGACGACATTCTCTTCCAAAACAAGCCGGTCTCATCCATATTAAACACTTGTTCCGGCTTGTATCCACCTTCGGCGATAATATTCTTGAACGTCTGGTTCACGTAAGTTTCAGCAGCGGCAGTGTCAGCGGAAGCAGCCTCGCCATACAGGGAAACGCTTTTCAGGGCGAAGCGTTTCTGAAACTTCGCGAACCATCCTTTGCTGGCGGAAAAACGTTGTTTCTGAGGCTGGGAATCAGTGGATGTCCCTGGTTGAGGTTCATCTGCATCATCATCTTCTTCAGCATGGTTGCCGTCGTCGTCTTGAGGTTCCTTTGCAGCAAAATTCTCATACAAGCTCAAAGCCTTTGTTCGGATGGTGTTTGTATCCAAGGCTATGTTCTTCTTCCGGCAGTCGGCAATCCACACAGCTAAAACACCTTCCATGCGTACGATCGTTTTATTACGCGTGGTAACGACTCGCTTCGCTGATCTGCTAAAGGTGATTGCAGCCGTCTTTCTAATGTTCGCCTCATCCTTCTTGATATAGCGAACAGTGGATTCGTTGATTCCAAAATGGCGCGCTGCGGCCGCGTAGCTTCTACCGTCTTTCAACATATCGAGAAGCGTCACCTTCTCAGCAATCGTCATCATCCTTCGGTGGCGTTTAGGCTCACTACCAGCCTTAGTAGAAGCAGAACGCTTGGGAGCCATTGTACAGTAGGATTTAACAGAAAGTTCAACAAAAAGTTCAACTTAAAACAGTCGCACACAGCACAGATTAAAGTTCACAAACTTAAGAACGTTTACTCAGCGATACGGCGTAAGAGAAAGTGGCCGCGAACAGAGGCTGGAAGCTGGAGATGCGGGCAAAACACCAATCACAGGCTAGATAACAAAACTTGAGTTCTGATTCGTCATCTATCAGCGCTTGAACCAATCACAACCCGTCTTATATGATGCGTAGGTTACCAACTCAAAGTACAAGATACCCCGCGTATACTGTACGTACAGTATTAATAACAATAATAATAAATAATGATAATAATACAGTAATAATAATAATAATAATGATAATAATAATAACAATAATAATTTATTAACAACAACAACAATAATAATAATAATAACAATAATAATAGCTTTACGTATGCTATTTTATTCTTTTGTAGGATGTGTGTCTCTCTCTCTCTCTCTCTCTCTCTCTCTCTCTCTCTCTCTCTCTCTCTCGTACGCTTATTCGAAATGTGATTTTTGCAACAAAGAATATTATTGGATGCAGTACTACGTACGTATACATACAAAAGATTCATGTTAAAGAAGCACATCCATTACATTTGTAGTACAGTAGTAGCCATCAGCAGCCTTACACCATTCTAATATGGTATGACTGCATCTGATTTGCGTTTCATGTTCGATTTAATTTTACTACGTACTGTATACAGTACTGAATTATCATATAATCACATTCTCTTTTCGTGTTTTATTTCTTTCTGTGCTGAATTATATATCATATGTAATGCAATGAACAATCAGTAAGAGCAGATATTACTAATTACAGTATTAATGGAATTACAGGTAACGAAATATCGTATTTGGGGTCTTCAGATATCGCGGTATTTTCGAAATTTCCGGAAAATCCGCGATATGTTTATATATATGGGTTATGGAAAAAACCCGCGAAGTGGTGAATCCACGATGGTCGAACCGCGAAGTAGTGAGGGTTCACTGTATACATATTTACATATATATACATATATACATATATATACATATACATATATATATATATATGTATACTGTATATATATGTATATATATATACGTATATATGTATATACAGTGATGCCTCAGCATACGAAAGTAATCCGTTCAGGATACGGTTTCGTATGCTGATTTTTTCGTATCCTGAGTCGCGTTTTACATGTAAATAGCCTAATCCGTTCCAAGCCTTACGAAAAGACACCTTTTCTTTCATAAACACGCTAAACTGTAGTAATAAACATGCAATGCAGCCACTTCTATCATTCAATAATTAACCCAACCGTTAAAAACAGCCTAATCCATTCCAGAAACCACCATGAGATTATTCAATAATGTAGTTATAGCCTAGTTATCCCCTGCAAGCCCTAAGAAAACGGTCCGTTTTCTTTAATACTGTATAAAAGTTACGGTACTGTATGTAAAGCATTTGGATCAGTGAAGGTGTATTGTTACCTGTACTGTACACCTAAATTAAAGGTTGATACCCTGAAAAAAAAGGTACAGCTAATTAACAAAAAAGTTGAAACTTACCTTTTGATTGAAATTACTCTCAGCGACGAGTTGGGTTCTCGTAAGCTTTTCGTATCCTGAAAATTTTTTCGTATACTGGGGCATAAAAATCTTCATATCGCTTTTCGTACCCTGAATTTTTCGTAAGCAGAAACTCTCGTATCCAGAGGTATCACTGTATATATATACATACAGTATATGTATATATACGTATATATGTATATATATACATATATGTATATATATACATATATGTATATATACATATATGTAGAGCTGTGCCAATACCGGACGCGCCATTTTATGGCGTCGCTGTTCATGTTGCATGCTTTATTTAGTTAGCCAGAACAGCCCTCTCCGGTCATTTAACTAATTAATATTATTAGTTATTTAGTCTTCATAGCTAGGAAATACTTATATCGTGTTTTAGCGCTCATCAGACTCGGTCGCCGTTCGACCCCATACTAGATCGCTAGCTTAGCCCCTAAGCTGGACAGCCTAGTGCTTGTTTTCATGCATGATATTTACCAGTGTTCCTAGGTTAAGTTATGAAGATTGTGGCATTATTAAACATACTATTAACTGTGATGTAAGTGTTTTCGCCTTCGGGGACCATATAGGGGACTGTGTTGATTGTGTATCATTCCATCCTAACCTAATGTAGGAACCCCTATATGCTCCCTATCCCCCTGCCTGCGGGCATTCCCTCTGTGTAGTCTTGCTTCCCCTTCTATATAGGGGAATTTTGTCTACAAACAGAGTATTTTTCGCTTCTCTGCCTACCCTAAGGGAATGACCCTCCCTTAGGGTCGGACCGAGAAATAGGGAACGGCTCTGCCCTTCCTCAGTTGCACCTGGTTGGGTTACTCCTTCCTCCCTGCAACTTGCGATGTGTCTTTCAAGCTTTCCTAGCCTAGGAGTTAGCCCTCCTTCTCTAGGTTAAGCTCTGGGGGTTGACTCTGCCCTATTATAGTTTGAGACGGTACTCCTGTACCGTTCTCATTCTGGGCTACCTAACCTAGGTTAGGGAGCGTTCTCCCTTGCCTTGGTGGCCGTTCTCATACAGTCTCTCCTCTATAGAAAGACCCTTTTCTTCCCCCTCCCCACCTATCCCTTTGGTGTAGGCTTGCCTACACACATCTGTCCTTAGTCCTACAACTCCGCCCTTGGGTGGAGTGGTAGGGATAACATTGTTCTCCTGCTGAGCTGGCCGCTCTGGTACACATACCCTTCATAGCGTTCTATGGGGGTGGTTTCCGGCAGCGGTCCGGCCGGCGGGGGATTCCCCCCACTTGAGTGCCCTCTAACCCTCCCTTGGGTTACCCCAGGCACCCGGCCGACTGCCGGCTCCCTGCCGCCGGATGCTAGGAGTATCCACTCCTATCATGAGTGCACTCTCTCCGGAGGGATGCCGGAGGGGTATGGGATCTTACCCCTTCCATCCCTCCTTACCTTTCTCTCTTTCTATCCTGGTGCCGGTCCCTTGCCGCCTCTACTGCCGGCGATAACCGCCACTACCTCAGGTGACATTCTTTCATAAGATGCCCTCCCCCTCTAAGACGTCAGCCTTCCGTGTGCCGGAGGCTGCCGCCTTCCGTCGACATACAGTAACAGCTGGCCGACCTTCGGCGGTCGCTACGATGGTATTATACTTTAGATACTCAGTGTGTCTGTCTTGATGCCTTCCACCCTGCAGGACCGGCCTCCGGCGTGCCTTCGGTCTGCCGGCACCCTCCTGAGACGTTAAGGGACATGCACCCCTTCCCATACCTGCCGACAACATGCCGACAGTCAAAATGCTGCAGCCAGATGGCTTGGCCACTTCTATATATAGGTATTGTCTTACCATCCAAGATTGTGGCTATGCTGTTTGATTGCACATTACAATATTCCAGCATACTCTGTGTGTCTTAGTGCAGCCGATTGCCGGAACCTACATTTAATAAGGGGTTTCTCCTATACCCCTTCTAATCCAGGGATCTGAGTGGTCTCAGACCCTACTACACCTTGCGGGCAATTTCTGTTAGAAGCTTAGCTCAGCTTATCCATATGGATTCCCGTTTTGTGACCTTCGGCCACAAAAGAAATTGCCTACAGATAAGGTTACGGTAACCAACTGGGCGGGATTCACAAGTATGTGTCTGTCTACTTCCTTTCCTGCTCATTATTCTCAAGCAGTAAAATGCCTTGTAAATTATTTTAATGTTTAAAAATTTAGATTAAGATATCTTAATTTTAGAGTAATGTAAGTCATTCTTATGCCTTCCATGTATTCATGATCTCTTTTTTTTACAGGAGGAGTATATGAAGTGTGAGAGCAACTTCTGCGGGGTGAAGCGCCCGGACTTCTACGGGCACAAGGCGTGCCGGACCCACGCCCCCTGCGCCGCCAAGAAAGGCAACCTGAAGTATTGGGACCCGCAGAACTGCACAGTCTGCAAGAGTCGTTTGGTCGAGGCGTTCGACGATCCTCCTTCTGTGGAGGCAAGGGACAACGCTCGACAGAAGCTACGCAAATGGGTGCGTGGCTTCAAGAAGAAAGCCACCGGACCGTATCTCGCCAACGAAGACTTGAGGGCCTTGCTTTTCCCAAAGGCATCCAAAGACTCTGTGGTCCCCCGTGATCAGATCCCCACCGTCCAGATCGTGGTGGAACCTGATATTGTCATGGCCCAGTCCATGCATGAGTGCCATCTAGATTCCGATAACGTGGAACGTATGTCGGAAGTGTCAGAAGAGACGAAGAACCTCATGGGCGAGGAACTCGACTATGAGGAAGATCAGGTGGAATACCCTGATTCGGAGACCGAGGTCGCTCCCGCTCCTACTCCCGCAGCAACTCCTGCACCGTCCAAGGAACCTGTTCCTTCGACTTCTGCCACCCCGGACCCTCTTCCATCGGCCACTCAGGAGGTCTTCAAGATGCTTGAAGCCCTCGTGGAAAGAAAACTACGAGAAACCCAGGAGCAATTCCGGACTACTCTAGCTAATCTTAAACAACCGAAACGGATTTCGGTTAAGGACCTCCCCACTTGCTCGGAAGCTAACCCATGGAGATATGCCGAGCATATGCCAATTACGACTGGAAAAATCTACATCAGTGAAAGGGTTGGCTCTATCTTGCTGGAAGAAGTGGAATTCTTCCCGAATTTCGATGCTTATCCGGACTGTTACGTCTGGCTCAGGTCCGAACCAGCCTCAAAGGAAGAGACCAAACCGAAGGAGGTTATCGTGTTCGATCTCGTGAAGGCCCAGGCTATGTTAGCCCAGGCGGTGAAGAGTAGGGGTTTCACCAACTCCAAGATGCCGGCGCTTAGCAAGAAGCATCCAACCTTCGTTGCGCCGAATGCTGCGACTTTCCCCTTCATCGAAAAGGCCTTCACAGCGGTCTTAAAGGCGGTGGAGGAAGGGAAACCTTGCCCTGCACAGGAGGAGTGCAGACCCTTCTCCCTTACTGTTCCTCCCAATGATAGGCACTGGAAAGACGTCCAGTCAACCTTCACGGTAGGGAAACTAGAGCCTGACGTAGCCGGTCGTCAATTTAACGAGGACCTCCCAAGGCTAAATGATCACCTCCTTCGTAGGGAACAGGATACGAAGGAGAGGCTTGCCGCGTCGCTGTCCCACCAGGTACAGCTGGAACTTATGGCCGGGGATACTAGAGTCCCGGACTTTTATATGGTCCTAGCCAAATCGCACTTGGCAACGGTGACAAAGGACCTATATAGTTTCACTAGGGCTCGCAGAGCCTGTCGTGAATTCGTGTTCGCCAACGCGACGGTGAAACATGAACCCCGGAGGCTGATTTCCTCCAATATCTGGGGTAAGTATCTCTTTCCTTCCTCTCTGGTGAAAGAGATTGTAGACAAGGCCGCCACGGAGAATAGGAACCTTCTCCACAAGTGGGGCATGTCAAGGAAGAGGAAATCCTCTCAGGACGATGGCCCTCAGCCTGAGAGGAAACCTCAGAAGCCGAAACCCCAGCAACGTCAACAGAGACGACAGTTTCCGGGTACCGCTACTCCCCAAGTGGCCACACAGCCACAACAGACCTTTCAGTTGGTCCCCCAACCAGTGGTGTCGCAGTCACCGGTCTTTACCCCTGCGTATGAGCAACCCTCTACTACCTTTCGTCTCAGAGGTAGGGGCTCAAGCAGAGGTTCCGGCAGAGATTCTTCTCGCCGTCCCTCCAGAAGCAGAGGAGGAAGGAGAGCTAGCGGCCGAGGTGGCAAATCCTCGGGACACCAAAAGCAATGAAGTGCTTTCGGTGGGAGGAAGACTCCGCCAATTCCAGGATCGTTGGACCTTCGATCCCTGGGCGCACAGCATCGTCAAGAAGGGACTAGGCTGGAGCTGGACTCAACAAACCCCCAGCCTTCCAGCAATTCTTCCAACAGTCAACCGCCCTCCTGGAAGAATATGTCCTAGAACTCTTGAACAAAAAGGTGATCAGGAGGGTAAATTCAACCAGGTTCCAAGGGAGACTATTTTGCGTTCCCAAGAAAGACTCCGACAAACTCAGAGTCATTCTAGACTTATCCCCTCTCAACAAGTTCATTGCGAACAACAAATTCAAGATGCTGACTCTGCAACAAATAAGGACCCTTCTGCCTCAAAGGGCCTACACGGTCTCCATAGACCTGGCGGACGCCTACTGGCACGTTCCAATGAATCATTACGCTTCCTCCTACCTAGGATTTCGACTCCAAAGGAAAAGTTACGCCTTCAGGGCCATGCCCTTCGGGCTCAACGTGGCTCCACGGATCTTCACCAAGCTGGCCGACGCCATCGTCCAACAACTCCGTCTTCAGGGCGTCCAAGTGATGGCCTACCTAGACGACTGGCTAGTCTGGGCGACATCGCCCGAAGATTGTGTAAGAGCCTGCAACAAAGTCACCCAGTTCCTAGAGCATCTGGGATTAAAGATAAACACCGAGAAATCTCGCCTCTCTCCAGCTCAGAAGTTCCAAAGGTTGGGAATCCATTGGGATCTTCAGTCACACCGCCTTTCCATTCCACAGAAGAAAAGGAAGGAAATAGCAGGGTCTGTCAGAAGACTTCTAAAATCCAAATGGATCTCAAGACGACAGCAGGAACAAGTTCTCGGCTCTCTACAGTTCGCCTCTGTGACAAACCCAGTGCTTCGCGCACAGCTAAAGGATGCCGCGGGAGTCTGGAGACGTTTCGCATCCATCGCTCGAAGAGACCTCAAGAAAAGGTCCATTCCTCTTCAACACCCGCCTCCATCGATCAACATCCACACGGACGCTTCACTGGAGGGTTGGGGAGGTCACTCCCACCAACGACAGGTTCAAGGAACATGGTCTCCCCTATTCAAGACGTTTCACATCAACATCTGGGAGGCCATGGCGGTTCTTCTCACCCTGAAGAAACTCTCCCCGCCTCCCTCGATCCATATTCGTCTGACTCTGGACAACCCTGTGGTAGTCGGATGTCTCAATCGTCAGGGCTCGAGATCGCCCCAGATAAATCAGGTACTTCTTCCGATCTTTCGTTTGGCAGAAAAGAAGAAATGGCACCTGTCTGCCGTTCACCTACAAGGATTCCGCAACATGACGGCGGACGCTCTATCAAGGACAAGCCCAATAGAGTCGGAATGGTCTCTAGACGCAAGGTCATTCTCCTTCATCTCTCACCAAGTCCCGGAACTTCAGATCGATCTCTTCGCGACGAGCGACAACAATCAACTTCCTCGATATGTGGCCCCGTACGAGGACCCCAAGGCAGAAGCAGTGGATGCCATGTCACTGGATTGGAACAGATGGTCCAGGATATACCTGTTCCCTCCCCCCAACTTCTGCTGAAAGTCCTCTCCAAACTGAGAACCTTCAAAGGGACAGCAGCCCTAGTGGCTCCCAAGTGGCCCCGGAGCAATTGGTACCCTCTGGTCCTGGAGCTGCAGCCCACGCTGATTCCCCTACCGGGCCCAGTTCTCTCCCAACAAGTACAGAAGTCGACTGTCTTCGCTTCATCACTGAAAGTCAGGGACCTTCATCTCATGATTTTCTCTCCTTAGCCGCAAAAAAAAAGGTTTGGAATCTCGAAGAAAAGTCTAGACTTCTTCGAGGAATACAAGACTGAATCCTCACGACGGCAATACGAATCTTCCTGGAGAAAGTGGGTCTCGTTTGTCAAGGCAAAAAATCCTACGGAAATCACCATTGATTTTTGTATGTCCTTCTTCATTCACCTTCATGGACAAGGCTTAGCAGCCAACACGATTTCCACCTGCAAATCGGCTTTGACTAGACCACTCCTGTAAGCCTTCCAGATTGATCTGTCCAGTGATATCTTCAATAAATTGCCAAAGGCATGCGCTAGACTACGCCCAGCACCTCCGCCAAAACCTATCTCCTGGTCCCTGGACAAGGTGCTCCATTTTGCCACTAACCTGGACAACGATTCGTGCCCTCTAAAAGACTTGACTCAAAAAGTTATCTTCCTTTTTGCTCTCGCCTCGGGAGCCCGAGTCAGTGAAATAGTGGCATTATCAAGAGAAGAGGGTCATATCCTATTCACAGATACAGGAGAACTTACCCTCTTCCCCGATCCGACGTTTCTCGCTAAGAATGAACTACCCACCAAGAGATGGGGCCCCTGGAGAATCTGCCCCCTGGAGGAAAATGTCTCTCTATGCCCAGTGGAGAGTCTTAAGGTCTATCTTCGAAGAACTTCAGAATTCGGTGGAGGACAACTCTTCAAAGGCGAAACATCGGGTAGCGACTTGTCACTGAAACAACTAAGAGCGAAAATCACCTACTTCATTCGCAGAGCGGATCCTGACAGTACACCCGCAGGTCATGATCCTAGAAAAGTTGCGTCTTCTCTGAACTTCTTCCAGAGCATGGATTTCGAAAGCCTCAAGAGCTTCACAGGATGGAATCGTCGCACGTTTTCTTCAAGCACTACGCAAAGCAAGTGCACGAAGTTAAACATTTCGTGGTAGCCGCAGGTAGTGTTATGAAACCTGCCGTTTAACTCTGCATAGAACAGAGAGTTACTTGGGACTGTAACTCTCCGGGTACCTGTGTTGACCCTGTGGTGATACATAATGATTTCATGGACACTCAGTGTTTCTAATAGACTGTTCTTACCAAGGTGAAATGTCATAGACTTTACATAAGTGCCACATGCTCTAGGGCATGATGTGTTTTCTTTGAAAAAGACTGACGTTCCTCTGGAACTTGTGTTTCTAAAAGTGGAATTTCTTTTCAGATTCAAGATTGAAGTCTTTATTTTCTATGTACATTATTCTTTATTATTGTAAATAAACTTTACATTTATTATTGCAATTGTTATCACAATAATCTGCAATCTTTGAAATAAAATGTCTATTTTATTACATGTGCGTCTCTCTCCGCTCCTATTATTTATTATGAAATATACGATTGTCATAGTTTCATTTACCCCTTTCTTTCTGAAAGAGAAGAATAATATATATATAATTGTATTATATACTAACTCATGCTTTGATAATATTCCTACCTGAATATTAACCTTTGTCCTGCCTTCGAGACCAGATTGATCTCTCCTCCAGGGAGTGTAGTAAATGTTAATCACTTACCTATGCTTTATAATATTCCTACCCGAATATTAACCTTATGTCTTGTCTCCGAGTCCTACACGAACTCTCCGCAGGGTGAGTAGCTCTTCAATGATCGCTTCGAGATATTAGTATGGTCCACCAGGACTTCTCTGCCCGGGGGGGCAGGAAGCTAGTTCTGCACGGAATCTCTAGTAAGGACATGTTACATACCTCTATTCGAAGCCCTTGGCACTTGCATAAAAAGGGGGAAAATTTCCACGATACATTAATTCTCTGGTACACTTCCATCAGGACGTCATGGCTTGAGCCCAAATAACGGATTTTGAGCGAAGCGAAAAATCTATTTTTGGGTGAGATAGCCATGACGTCCTGATGGACCCTCCCGTCTATTCTAGTCCAGCCTTTCAGGCCCCGCCCTGTCCTGCTGTATCAAGGAGTTTAGCAAGAAGCTGGCCTCAGGATGAGGACAGACGTGACGTCATTTAGCAATGGCGCCTGTTTGTTTACGTCTCGAGTACCAAAAGCAGCCACGGATGAGTGTAACTGTGGAACGGCTCCCCAGTTATTCTCCACCTTTCCATATCGAAGTGTTAACTCTATATGGGGTGCAGATAGCTATGTGGCGTGTTAATACATGCGTCCCCTGTTGATATACGATATCCTAGAGGGAAACCTTTAGGGTACTCGCACCAGAAGTTAGAATTCTGTGATAACCTTAAGTTTAATTCTCTGGGACTATCCACTGTAGTTAAATATACCCTAGAAAGCTACTGAAGGAACCTTGGCTATCTCACCCAAAAACAGATTATTCGCTTCGCTCAAAATCCGTTATATATGTATGTATATATATATATATATATATATATATATATATATATATATATATATATATATATATATATATTATATATATACTATGTATAATATATATATATACATACTATGAGTATATATATACATATACATATATATATATATATATACAGTATATATATATATATATATATATATATATATATATATATATATATATATATAATATATATATATATATATATATATATATATATATATATATATATATATATATATATATATATATATATATATATACAGTACTGTATATACATATGATAAATTTTCCACATTTTAATGTTTTTCATATTTCAAATAAGCCTGGACCAGGGTTCAAAACCTGGCCGGTCAGATACTATAGTCTTTGCATGATTTTGCCTGGGGCTCTGATCCCGAGGTCGTTCAGAGAATCCAGACTTTAATGTACTAAAATATACGGCTTATTTGAAATATGAAAAACACGTTT
Organism: Palaemon carinicauda; assembly: GCF_036898095.1. Classification (NCBI taxonomy): domain Eukaryota; kingdom Metazoa; phylum Arthropoda; class Malacostraca; order Decapoda; family Palaemonidae; genus Palaemon; species Palaemon carinicauda. Next base: position 17,654,725 of record NC_090745.1, read on the forward strand.
AAATGTGCAACATTTATCATGAATCGAATGCCAAGTTACAAACCTACCAATCAGCTACGATGCTGAAGATGGGTTGATTTCAATTCAAAGTACAAAAAAACCTGAATTCAACAGGTATATGTACAGAAGAATTGTCATTGACTTTTATCTTTCTCCGTGGCTAAGTGGTAGGGTCACTGTCGTACATATCCTGGACCAGCGTCCGGAACCCGGCCGGTCAGATACTATATTCTTTGAGTGATTTTGCCTGGGGTTCTGATCCCAAGGTTATTAAGAGAATCAGGACCTGACCTAACCTAACCTAGAAGTTCCCAGGTCACAACCCCTACCCAGTGGGGCAAGCCCCAGAAACCCTACCCAGTGGGGCAAGCCCCCCAAACCCCCTTCCCAGGTCACAAACTTGTACTAGCAAGAGGTAATGTTGAGCTGCACTCTAAAAACATTAAAATTAAAGAAATGAATGACTTACTTTTATGACCCGGTGTAGCAGGAAATTTTTCCCCTCTGACTGGAATTCCCCCCGGGAAAATTAGCCTAGTATCGATTTCCCCCCAAGAAAAGCAGCCGGGCTGGTATTTCCCCAGGGGGAATTTCAGCCCTAAGATATTTTCCCCCCCTAGGCCATTTCTCCCCCACCCTCCCTCACAGAGAAACTATTTTAATGAATTAAATAATCAACGGTAAGTTTGACAAATATTAGGGAAATATATATCTATAAAATGTTACCAACATTACGATGCCAATGCTAACGTTAGCAATGCTACGATAATATTAACATGTGTATTTTAAAGCATTTTTCTAAATACCCTTTACACAAAATATAAAAGGGTACAAAAGGGTACAGAACCTAACAAACCTACCTAACCTAACCTAGAAGTTCCCAGGTCATAACCCCTAGACGGGGGCAAGCTCCCAGACACCCTTCCCAGGTCATAACCCCTAGGCGGGGGCTTGCCCAGGTCACAAACTTGTACTGGCAAGAGGAAATGTTGAACTGCGCACTCTAAAAACATTAAAATTGAAGAAACTAATGACTTAGTTTTATGACCTGGTGTGATGGTGTAATTTACATCTATAAATTGTAAGTGACCGGGAAAAAATTAATTATTTACGTAATTATGTTACTAACTAATAATAACCCTCTAAGAATTACCAAAGAAATGATTTCTTAAAGGCATGTAGGATCCCAAACCCAGAGGAAAGGTTAGGTTAGGTTAGACTAATGACTGTATGTAACCATAATATTCAAATTAATGACCGGAGAGAAACATATCAATGGAAACGTCAATTTGAATGTGGGAGGTAATTCTTGGGGTGAATGTAGTTCCTTGGGACAGGGCAAGGTAAAAGTGTGGGTGTTTAAGGATACGGCTCCTAGGTTAGGTTAGGTGGAGAACCTCAAATTAGGTTGGTTAGGTTAGGCTAGGGTAGGTAAGGAAACATTCGGTTAGGTGATGTTCTTGTGTCTGTAAAATGTGGTTTTTCACTCTGTCCAAACAAGCTACAAAGGCTCCTAATTCTTAGTTAGACAATAAATATACCTAATGTTGAAACGAAGACTTTGGGCAAACTCAAACTTACAAAACCAGACTCCTAATCTTACAATGAAACTTGCACCATCGAAGTCTCTATCAAAACGTCAAACTCCAAAGGGTACCTAACTTTTGTACATTAGTATTTATCTATAAATATTGATTAAACATAACCCTATTCAAGTGATTAAACAAGTCAGTGAGGCCTAGCAAAGCTTGGGTGCTTCATTATCATGTACTCAAGCATTATTTAGCCGGCAATTATTATTATTATTATTACTTACTAAGCTACAACCCTAGTTGGAAAAGCAGTATGCTATAAGCCCAGGGGCTCCAACAGGGAAAATAGCTCAGTGCGGAAAGGAAAAAAGGAAAATAAATATTCTAAGAAGAGTAACAACAATAAATATCTCCTATATAAACTATAAAAACTTTAACAAAACAAGAGGAAGAGAAATAAGATAGGAGAGTGTGCTCGAGTGTACCCTCAAGCAAGAGAACTCTAACCCAAGACAGTGAAAGGCCATGGTACAGAGGCTATGGCACTACCCAAGACTAGAGAACAGTGGTTTGATTTTGGAGTGTCCTTCTCCTAGAAGAGCTGCTTACCATAGCTAAAGAGTCTCTTCTACCCTTACCAAGAGGAAAGTGGCACTGAACAATTACAGTGCAGTAACCCCTTGGGTGATGAAGAATTGCTTGGTAATCTGTGTTGTCAGGTGTATGAGGATAGAGGAGAATATGTAAAGAATATGCCAGACTATTCAGTGTGTATGTAGGCAAAGGGAAAATGAACCGTAACCAGAGAGGAGGATCCAATGTAGTACTGTCTGGCCAGTCAAAAGACCCCATAACTCTCTAGCGGTAGTATCTCAACGGGTGGCTGGTGCCCTGGCCAACCTACTACCTGATATAAACTAACAATTGATCAATCTAGTTTAAGTAGGATTGGATTTTTTTTTCAGCCAGATGTGACGCATTTTCTTAAAATCACTTTTTAAATGGATATCAACAGATTTGTTGGATGTGGACTAGGTTTAACCTATTACCATAATAACATCGGAACTAAATTAGCTTTCATCTTAAAATTAAACGTTTACTTACGATATAAAGCTTCTTCGGTCACCCAGGTATCAAAAATCCAAAATAATGATAGGTCCATAATGGAACAAGGACACTTATAATCAAACACTGGACGTCTTAGTTAGGGGCAACTGAACACTAAAACTGAAACTCTGTAAGTAAAAGAAACGGCGCTGAACCACTATTTCGCTGAAAGCTTCAATCAAACCTTCGTGACTGAAGCTTGTGAAATTTGAAGAGAAAGTCTAGGTTCTCGGAATTTTCATTTTAATGGCGTTTTATTCTACTGTTTAATTTTTGACGGAATTAAAATTCTACTATTGTATAGGAGTTCATCATTAAATATGCAACTAGTTTTAAAAGGCTTATTCTAGATGATGAGCAATGTTTACAGTTTGATTTTGTTATATTATTTCGATTCACACTTAGTACTGCTGTACGAACCTCTATTTTCAATACATATTTGTAAAATACGTTCACAGAGATGTATTGCGTTATCAATTAATGTATTTTTAAACCCAAAATATCGCCATTATTAACGACGAAAATACTGTAACCAATTGAAAGTCTTTGTAACTACCAGACAGGTAATCAGGGCTGCGAGGTTGGCCTTTTTCTGGCAAAAAAAAAAATAGCCTTTTTTTAAATTGGTTTGCCTTCAGTAATATCATAAGAAAGGTTGTCATCAAATGCTATATTTTTGGCCCTTTTTTTTTTACTAATGGGTTGGCCTTTTAAAGCTACAGTTGATTAGAAGCTGGTCTTTTCTCATTTAGAAAACTTGGCAACCCTGACGATAACCAACATAGAAAGACTTTTCATTTATAATTTAATTCACAATATTCTATTTCTAACTGCTATAATCCAAAGCATGAAAAGTTAGTTACTGTACTCTAGTTGTACTGTCAAAGCTTTTCAAAACCTAGAATTCACCATAATTATGTTAAGCATTTTGTTTTATCGTTTCAAGTAGTTAACAGAAGTAGCATATCTACAGTATAGTCCAAGTCTATCTGCATGTCTTGGAATATTCATCAACAGTCTATGAAGGTTCGTCCATAACCGTTATCTGTTGTCTCTGCATTTTCATTTGACATTATCTTACTTTTACTCCTATTCATTTTCAGTCCTACCTTTCTCCTTTATCTATTCCATCATCTTTTTGCAATTTCTCCCATGATTCACTAAATACAATATTAAACCATATATCAAACGGTGTGAGCTGGGCTTAATTTCTACGGGGTTTATAACTACAAGACAATGAGCACCGTCATCTTTATATACAATCAAACTTCTCACCTAGTTTCGCCCCCAAAGGACGTACCGGTACGTTCTTGCAAAACACTGTTATTTACATGTTTTTTATAACTTTTTGAGAAACTTCGGGCATTTTCCAAAAAAATGAGATCAACCTGACCTCTCTATGACAAAAATTAAGGCTGTTAGAGCAATTTCAAATAAAAAATATATAGCAAAATGTGCTCGAAATTTAACCTTACCTTGGGGGTAAAAGGGCTAGCCTACAAACAAATCCTAATTTAATGTGTTCTACTTCCAACTGACAAAATTTGCATCTATGATCAGTATTTGGGGTACTCTCCTTGTCTTCATATCAGCTTTACAGGTTCTCTGATTCACCTTATGCTTAAGTATCTTGAATCCGCTTTACGAAATCTGCAGTATACTCTTTCGTTTCATGGGTATCAGCACAATTTCCATAGGTTCTACCACATTTTTACCTTAACTCACGACCAGTGTTTGTGACAGTATAAATGTTACCGCATGGTAGCCTTGTCACACTTACTTTTACTTACTTTTACGGGTTTATTTCTCGCCCTCCATCAGACAAACACATGACATACATACTTTATTTTAAGGACTGCTTTCCTGGTCCTATCACCTAGGGGAGCCCTAATCATGACACGACCTACAAAATCAGTATACCGTATACATTCTTAGGTATTTTGCAGATAACACTGTATAATTGGTGTTTATTGTCACATCCACACTATCGAAACACTCGATAACAAGTTTTCAGAATGTCTTCAACAAAATATTTCTCCTTTCCCAATTCTAAAATTTGAATTGTTTTATAACATATTCAAAATTTACATAGGTGCTATTTATGATATCCTTAGTATCCAGTGTCCCCATTTTCTGCCAATCTCTTCAATTCAAAATCATAAGCTTTGCCATTTCTTGAATTCACTATATGATCATCAGATTTGTTCAAGTTAGTGCATTTTATACATTTCATCGGTAGTGAGTTACGTACCACTACATAGATCTATCATGATTGATTTTTATTTTTGACCCATCATTGTATATGCAGTGTTTTCAACATATGGGTATTCTTCCTGGCATAGCGTACTTGTCTTCATCACTATGAATTGACTGTAGCCTATATAACACTTCTGGGTTTTCGTTTTAGTTTTCCTGTAATTTTTGTCACTACGCCTTTTAACAAGTCATGTATCTTTGTTTGTGAATAATGTCTTCTGGTACCATTAGCAAACTTAGCAACATCCCAGTTAGAGATAGACAATGTTTAACAATGGAATATCTTGAAGTGCATTAGCAACCCATTTTTTTGTGTGAGAGATTTTTACCTGAAACTTATAAAACCTGTTCTCAGCAAGTTAATTGTCTCCTGAATTTTAGGAGCAGCTGGCATTTTCTTCACAGTAGGCTACATCCAATAATATTATTTTCTCGTAATACTATTTTCTAGTAAAATTACTGTTATTATTTTTACCATGATATCAATTAAGATATTAGTCTAGTTATGAATATGTTCAAGTAGGCCTAACACTAGTGACATTTCTTGATATATATATATATATATATATATATATATATATATATATATATATATATATATATATATATATATATATATATATATATATATATATATTTCTTTTTTAAAATACTTTAGTGACAGAGGAGACCACAGTAAAAAATATAGGCAAAGGAAATTGAAGCACGATTAAAAATGTAATTTAATAAATACAATATCGTTGAAAATCGCTTCGTTTGCAGTTGGCTTTTTCTAGAATACTTGAACGTATTCCGACGGTCTGGACGAGAAGACTCTGTCGTAGATGCTGGAGCCATTTCGAATGAAGATGTAGTCTTTTGGGGTGTAGTAACTGTTGAAAGTGTAAAGGGTGTAGTTCTTCGACTGAAACCTGAAATTGAGACTATGTGTAAATCAATCTAAATAACAATTTTTAGTAAAGGAAGAAGGTTAATAATGAAATCTCTCTCTCTCTCTCTCTCTCTCTCTCTCTCTCTCTCTCTCTCTCTCTCTCTCTCTCTCTCTCTCTCTCTCTCTCTCTCTCTCTTTTCTATATATATATATATATATATATATATATATATATATATATATATATATATATATATATATATATATATATATATGTATATGTATATATATATACACATATATATATGTGTATGTATATATATATATATATATATATATATATATATATATATATATATATATATATATATATATATATACATATATGTGTATAGGTATATATATATATATATATATATATATATATATATATATATATATATATATATATATATATATATATTCACGTCTTTCCTAATTGGACTTTCATAATTTTCTGCCTTGAGTAAGCACTTTGTACTTACCTTGACTAAATTTTTTAACTATTCTCATTTGATATTTTTTTCAAACCATTTTTTATTTGGTTTATTTATGTCTCGTGTAACAGATAATTAGGACATGCGTGTATCTGTTGCGAATATAATTAATTCTAAATATTTATTTATTCTAGCAACTATATCTAGCGATTATTTGTCGATAAAATATCTCTGTATATTCCCAATCGTTACATTTTCTAATCACAGGTACAGTAGTAATATTTTGCTGCTATAGATAGATTTCTTCTCTTTCATTCCTCATCACATAATTCTTGATTCTTTAAGCCCATATATTTCTCCTATCTCATTTAATGCAATATAATTTGACAAGATCGTCACCAGCAATTTCACAAGCATTCGTAGTATAACCTGAATCCGGTTAATAATAGCAGGATGATCATTAACTTAATCCCACACTCTGGATTATCAAAATCACGTCAAATTTCTTCATGCTAAGTTTGCATATAGGATATCATCTTACCAATATTATGATGATCTACCTTATGACTAAAACAAATGAGTCCCATTAACTTATCCTTGTTAAATATGCTTTTGATATACAATTCAAACATTGAACTGTTTATAAAACCAAATAAAACGGCGCCGACTACGATTTAGAGGTAACCTTTTCCATTATGTTACTAAAGGCAACCAACTTCAAAAGGGCCAAATTTAAGGATTTTGGCCTCAAAAAAGGCCAATCTGGCAATCCTACTCCAGTCTCCAAAAAGAAATTACATGAGTAACATGATTGTAGCACTTCTTGCTCAACCTTTATCTGTGTTTTTCTTACTTGCTTCCTGAATCTCCACAATACTTCCTAAGTGGCTCGGTTCCCATTGAAGTCATGGACCGCTTCATGAGGATCATATATCTTGAATATTCTTACGTTCACTTCCAGTATCCACAAATTAACCACAATTTGTTACGCTTAAATAGAGTTTAGTGTTAATGACTTAATGTGACGCAGACGCAGTACGTGCAAGTTACTCTGCCGAGTTCTGTTGTCAATTTATCCCTCAATCCGATTTCGTATTCGGTCTTTTACCTTATTCCTTTATGTGCTTCGGAAATAGTCAGTTTCACACTAGATCTTCCTTTGAAGCGCGTAATTTTAAGAAAATTCCTGGTAAGTAACGTTTGATTTGTAATTTGATATTCTGACAGGGCTATTAGTGTTTCCAGTAAGCCTAGACAAGGCCTAATAATTTAAAAAAATCTATGTTTTCTCACCAGAATAAAATGCATCTATTTTTCCAGTGTGCCATCAAGTGATTTGTGCAATTCAGATCAACCTACGTTATTTTTAGTTCCTATTATCCTTGACTCCGTGTAGGCTCTACCTATGATAGCCTAGTTAGAAAGGAAAGATAGGCCTAGGCCGCTCAGTAACATTATAACTTGGTAAACAAATTTTATGTGTTGTGTGTCACAAGAAACAATCCTGTACTAATTGTAAAGCACGACATTTAGCAAGGGAAATTGCTAAGGTGCATTATAACCCAATCTTATTTAACCCAACGTAGTATTCTTGGACCTTACCTGACTGGAGGGGGTTACTTAATTTGGTATTATTGTATTGTATTACAGGGTAATGTAACCTAGGGAAAAAGGTATTATTTTACTGTATTACAGGGCAATGTAACCTAGGAAAACAACTACTTTTTCTTATAGAAAAAATTACGCTCTTCAAAACTCTCCTGAAAATGACACTCGTTCCCGTCGCAAATGAATAGTTTCAGAAATAGGTTTTATTGTAGTATATTACAGGGCTATGTAACCTAGGAAAACAACTACTTTTTCTTATAGAAAAAATTACGCTCTTCGAAAATGACACTCGTTCCCGTCGCAAATGAATAGTTTCAGAAATAGGTTTTATTGTAGTATATTACAGGGCTATGTAACCTAGGAAAACAACTACTTTTTCTTATAGAAAAAATTACGCTCTTCGAAAATGACACTCGTTCCCGTCGCAAATGAATAGTTTCAGAAATATATGTACATCTATATCCTACGATAATGGGGGACCCCCAGTGAGGACTCGGGGTTTTGGGTGGGGAAAACATACTGGGGAAACTATATATAATCGTAAAACAAGCCTTTTCTTCTCTATACATTACCTTCTTGAATGTATTATTATCGGAGGAAAATACAAAACAGTATAACTGGATAAACTTTGGAGGCGCCGTTGCAAAGATTATTTCATGAAAAAATAGAGTAACCAGTGCTGCCAACGTCTGATGTAGATCAAATGTTAGCATTCCATGCTAACATTAGCACCCGTACGTACGTTCGTTCGTGCATACCAGTTTTCGACCTGCGCAAATATCCCTCCCCCTGCGCAGAAAGCTTTTCCCCCTCCAATAACTCGTTATATTATCGTATACCTTTTAAAATCATCTCATTTTATATTCCCATTCAATATTATTTATCATTCATTCCATTTTACCTTCCTATATTGGGTTTATTTCTTTTGTTATTTCCTTCTTCACTCCCCGGTTTCACCTAAATACTTGCTCTGGACTAGTTTTCCTATCCAGTTCATTCATGGTAAAATCATCTCATTTTATATTTTTATTCAATATTATTTATCATTCATTCCATTTTATCTTTCTATATTGTTTTTATTTCTTTTGTTATTTCCTTTTCACTCATCGGTTTCACATAATTACTTTTTTCTGGACTAGTTTCCCTATTTACTTCATTCATGTTTACCCTCTAGACTCCGTTGTTTCTCCCTTAACCAATCACGAACCGATGCGCATTCAAAGTTTACACAAAGGGGTTGTCAACTGGTATTTCCCTACCCCCCTTCCTTTATCTCCTAGAGTGGTCTGTTCATTCGCCTTCCACCAATCCCTTTTCCCTTGAAACCTTTGTCCTAGTAAGGTGTCCGTCATTTCAAGTGCAATTTATTTTTCCGTATTTTGCGATGGAGGAAGTTATAGAAACTTTTAACGGCTGCAGTATTCCGTACCTAAAAGCATTTGCTAAATTCCATGGTGATTTTTATGATTCTTCAGCCAATGTTGATAATTTCCTGAAAACACACAACGTAGTTCCTCAACTCTTACCATGCCCCAAGTGCCTTTCTTTTTTATCTTACAGGAAAGTCATTCCCGTGTTTTATTGTAATACCGAATCCAACATACCTAAAACCAAAAAGAAACGTCGTTGTGGTTATACCTTTACTTCTTATAAAGATACATTTGTTCCGTAACTGAAATACAAACCTCGCTATTTACATGGGGTAATTACTTTGGCGTAGCTGAAATGACAAGCCATAAGAATTTTAACGAGGGTTTACTACCCATCCGCTAGTTAAAGGGGGGGGTAGGGAGGGTAGCTTGCTACCCCTCCCCCCTCACACACACAGTTAGTGCTCCACTTTACTTTTGGCTCGGATGGCGAGCGGACGTCTCTGCTCCCATCCTCGCTTGACGGCCATTAATATTTCGTCTTTAACTTACTTTTTCTTATTCTGTACTTAATATATTTAAACATTATTGATGTTTATATATATTCTTGTGTATAGAATATAGTAAGTTTCCTTTTCAGTGTTTGTGCGGTGTGTGTAGTGTACGACTACGAGAGTGAAACGCCTGCTTAGCGCTAGGCCACCACGTTTTCACTTCATGGTCACAACCACTCACTCCTAGGCCACCACGGTTGCCTTCATGGAGAGCGGTCCCTTTCCCGAGGTCGTTCACCTCTTACTACGTACTGCGATAGCTTCTCGGGCCGAGTTGCTATTCCGTTTTATTTGTCTCAATTATTTTTTTATGAAATCTAATTGTATTTTCGGGCTCAGGCCATGTCGTCCTGATGGAAGTTCCTTCATTAGTAGCTTCCTAGGTATTTGTTCCGTAACCGAAATACAAACCACGCTATTTACTGAGGGTTTACCTTTTAGCGCAGCTGAAATGACGAGCCAATAGTTTTAACGAGGGTTAATTACCCCTGCGCTAGTTAGCGGGGGTTGGGGAAGGGTAGCTTGCTACCCCTCCCCCCTCCACACACCGGTGACTTGCCTCACTTCACTTTTGGCTTGGCGGTGATCAGACGTGTCTGCTCATCGCCCTCGTGACAGCCTTTAATTTTCTGCTTTTTCTTTTCAGCGTGTGTGTTGGTTGGAAGTTGACCTTCAGTTATTTCTTTACAATGCGTACATGCCCTGGAGTTGCCGGTCGTCCTTGTGGGACTTTCATGTCGGACGTAAATACGGATCCGCACACCCTCTGCCCTCAATGTCGGGGCCGACGGTGTGACCAGGAGAACGTGCCGTGAGTGCAGGGAGTGGTCTGCCTCCCAGTGGGAGAGGTTTGGCCGTCGGCGTAAGAAGAAGTCCAAGAGAGACCGTTCTCCTCCGGGGTTAGCCTTGAAGGAGGAAGGTTCTCGGGATTCTTCTTCCGCCGCCCAAACCTCCTCCGAAGATCCCCCTCGTCCGCCTCCTAAGGAGAGTCGGCCGAGTGGGAGCGCAGGCCCTTGTTCTGTTTCCCGACCTTCGGTGGGGGGAGAGGGCGTCGCCTCCCATAGCGAGGCGGTTCCCCCTCCTCCTCCGGGGGAGGTTATTGATAATGCCTTATCCAGTGATGATCTTTTACAGATTTGGTCGTCCCTGGGGCTTAAGGGCTTGCCCTCCAGGGTTGCTCTTATTGACCTTGTCTCGTTGGGGGCCGCTGTTAAGCAGTCGCCGGTGGTAGCAGAGGTAGACCCTCTGTCTATTGTCGACGTCGTGGTGACAGAGGCCTCCGACGTGGCTGGGCCTTCCGCCACAGGTGCTGTTGCGGGTGATGGTGCTAAAGGCTCTCCTCCTCCTTCCGTACATCCTCCGAAGGGGGAAGTGAGTCCTTCGGTCTCGGCTGCTGCTCAGTTTCCTTCTGAGGGAAGTGCTTTAACGGAGACTCCCCTTCGGAGGACCGATGGTCCCGACGATCTCCCCCGAGGCCGCCTCCGCCGTAAGGCTCACCGTCCGCTATGCCACAAGGGCCTCCCTTCCCCTTACAGGGGGACTAAGAGGCGCCTTTTTGGGTCTTCATCCTCCGGGGGGGACTCTCCTCGTCAGCCTCAACCTACAGCTCCGCCCTCCTTGAACCTCTCTGCAGACCGCTCACCATCTCCTGCCAGATCTTCGCCTTCTGGAGAACTCGTCACCCGACGGGCAACGGTCCCTTCGGGGCTAAGGGATCCTTCCCTTACGCGAGCAGTGCTAGCGCACAAGCGCTCTCCTGCTCGCCAGCGCTCTCCTGATCTTCAGCGCTCTCCTGCTCGTCGACGATCTCCTGCTCGCCAAGACTCTCCTGCTCGCCGACGCTCACCTGCTCGTCGGCTCTCTCCTGATGTTCGTCCCCCTCGCCAGCGCTCTCCTGCTCGTCAGCTCTCTTCCAAGCGTCAGCGCTCATTTGAGGACCATCGCCCTGCGGTCTCTGACCACCCTTTAGTTCCTGCTGAACTCCCTGCTCACCATCTGCCTGGTCCTGTGGCTACGCAACATTGTGCTGCGCGTGTGTCAAAAACACATGTTCGCCAACGCGCCAGCGATCTTCCAGTTCCTGCTCGTGAACGCGCTGCGCCACCTGTCCTTTCACATGACACGCGTCGACCTTCTGCTCGCCAGCGATCTCCAGCTCGCCAGCGATCACCTACGCGTCAGCGATTACCTCCTCGCCAGCGTTCACCTGCTTGCCAGCGTGCACAGGCGATCTTAGTATCGCCTATTCAACAGCGACAGCTAGCGCGCCAACGTTCTCCAACGCTCCTGAAGGAACATGGTTCGCCAGCTTCTAGCTCGCCATCGCGCGATCGCCCGCCTGCGCATGCTGCTCGCCATCGCTCGCCATTGCACGATCGCCCTCCTGCGCATGCTGCTCGCCATCGCTCGCCATTGCACGATCGCCCTCCTGCGCATGCTGCTCGCCATCGCACGACCCTGCACGATCGCCCTCCTGCGGATGCTGATCACCATCGCACCCCATCACACGATCGGCCACCTGCGCATGCTGCTCGCCATCGCTCGCCCCTGCACGATCGCCCTCCTGCGCATGCTGCTCGCCATCGCTCGCCCCTGAACGATCGCCCTCCTGCGGATGCTGATCACCATCGCACCCCATCACGCGATCATTCACCTGCGCATGCTGCTCGCCATCGCTTACCATTACGCGGTCATTCACCTGCGCATGTTGCTCACCATCGCACGCCAGTGCGTCGACATGCCACATCGCGCCATCGCCAACTTGAGCGACTGCACTCACCAGCTCGTCATCGATCGCCTGTGGATCTACATCGCCAGCGATCTTCCTCACCTACGCGGCAGCGCGTTCCCTCGCCGTCGCGCCAACGCTTGCGTTTGTCGCCTCGGACACGCGTTCATTTACCTGCCCACCCTCGCGCCCACTCCCCTGCGCGCCCGCGCGATCGCTCGCCTGCGCGCCCGCGCGATCGCTCGATTGCTCGCCCGCGCGATCGCTCGATCGCTCGCCTGCGCGCCCGCGCGATCGCTCGGCTGCGCGATCGCTCGGCTGCGCGCCCGCGCGATCGCTCCCCCGCGCGATCGCTCGCCCGCGCGATCGCTCGCCTGCGTGCCCGCGCGACCGCTCGCCTGCGTGCCCGCGCGACCGCTCGCCTGCGCGGCCGAGCGATCATTCACCTGCGCGCCCGCGCGATCATCCACCTGCGCGCCCGCGCGATCGCTCGCCCTCGCGCGACCATTCGCCCTCGCGCGACCATTCGCCCTCGCGCGACCATTCGCCCTCGCGCGACCATCGTTCGCGGCGAATTCCGCAGCCGGTGGTAGCAGCAGGAACGCGTGCTCCTAGATGGCACTCGGGATCACCTCCATCCAAACACAGGTTGGTAGTGCAGGACGAGGAGAGGTTAGTACAGCATTCTTCCCCACCTTCTTTTCAGGCAGGTAGCGTCGTGTCCACTCCAAAGGATCGCCCGATCCCTTTCCCTTTAGCGAGGATTTCGGACTCTGTGTCCTTGGAGCAGCAGACTTGGTTTGGTCCGCTGGCACGGGCGTTAGTGAGGGTTATGAAACCAGCACTCGCCGGCCAGGGTAACAAACCAATGGCTGTCTCTCCTACGCTGAAGAGAAAGAGAGGAGTGGACTTCGTGGTGACTTCCCCCAGGGCGAAGTTGGTTCCCAAGAGGTCGGTCGCGAAGGTCCCTTCTCCTGCACGAGTACTCTCTCCTTCTCCCGTGGACGAGGCCTTTCCGTCCTCAGGTGAGTCCAGTGGGGCGGTAGTCTTCCCCTCGGCACCAGGGGGGGAGACTTCGCTTCAGGCAGGAGAATCGTCTCGTGAGGAAGGGGCCCCTCGAACCTCGTTGTTGGGATCCTGTATCCCTCCCAGGAGGGAATCCAAGGATTCCAAGACCGTCCCTAAATCCTCTGCAAGGATTCGTCAGGAACCCACGACTACCCAGGGGAATGTCCACGTATCACCCCAGGAGGAAATTCCTGGGGCAGGAGACTTAGCTGCCAGCCCGCAGGGAGGAGAACAGCAAGAATCCGAACATGCCTTCTGGCAGGTCCTAAGCCTGATAAGGCAACTTAACAGGCTTACGGATCCAGTCATCGCTCCCCGTGAAGGCAAAGACACGATTCTGGATGAAGTGTTTGATGTTCGGAAGGCCCCTAAGACCAGTGCAGCTCTGCCCTGGTCTCGGGGGCTGAAGAGTGCCAGGGCTAGGGCCAACGCTCAGCTCGAACTTCTTGCCTCCTCCAGTCGTTCCACTGCCGGGAACAAGCTCATCCCTCCTCCTCGCCTCCAGCAGAGGAGGTATTTCGAGATCCTGGGTGAGCACAACCTCGCTCTTCCTCTCCATCACTCTGTGGAGGAGCTGGCGAAGGGAGTTCCCCTTGAGAAACTCTCTGCCCGGCAGGTGTCGTTCTCGGCGGCAGAGATCCTTAACCACGAGAAGGTCGCTAAGTGTGCCATGCAGGCCACTTCGTGGCTGGACTTCTGGCTAGGATCTCTGGGCATCCTATTGCGATCGAAGGACTTGTCCAAGGAGACCAATAGGAAGGCCCTAGAGACCTTCTTGCTCTCGGGCACCCGCTCCATCGAGTTTTTGGCGCACCAGGTTACCACCCTGTGGGCCAACTTGGTGTTGATGCTGTGTCCGAGAGATTCCATCCGAAGGTCCCCGCCGTAGATGTGTGTAGGCTCCGACATGCTTCCCTTCTGGGGGAGAGCCTGTTTGAGCCTCAAGACATGGAGCGAACGGCTGAGAGGTGGAGGAAATCCAGCACGGACTCCCTCCTCCACAGGGCCCTTACAACTCGGCCCTATAAGCCTCCAGCCCCGCCACAACAGCAGCAACAGCCTCGTAAGGCTCCCAAACAGGCACCGGCAGCTAAGAAAGTGGTGTCTAAGCCCCAGCCCTTTCCAGCCAAGGTCAAGAGGGGCGGTAAGTCCTCCAGGGGAGGCAAGACTCCTGGGGGTGGCGGCCGCGGCCGCAAGCCCTAGGGGTGGCAGTCCCCCTGCATGTCCACCTGTGGGGGGATGCCTTCAGCGTTGCGTCCGCAGGTGGCAGCAACACGGGGCCGATGCTTGGACGGTCTCAGTGATCGGCCAAGGTTATCGCGTCCCGTTCACAACATCTCAACCTCCCCTGACAACAAATCCAGTGTCGTTGAGCTCCTATGCCACGGGATCGGCAAAGGGGCTGGCCCTTCAGGCCGAAGTCGAGACCATGCTCGAGAAGGGTGCTCTCCAGGAGGTCGTGGACGGCTCCCCAGGCTTCTTTAGTCGACTCTTTCTTGTAAAGAAGGCTACTGGAGGCTGGAGACCCGTCATTGATCTCTCAGCTCTGAACAGGTTTGTCAAACAAACCCGGTTCAGCATGGAGACAGCAGACACGGTCAGACTTGCGGTGAGACCACAAGACTTCATGTGTACACTGGATCTAAAGGACGCGTACTTCCAGATCCCAATCCATCCGTCTTCCAGGAAGTACCTGAGATTCTGCCTAGACAACAAGATCTACCAGTTCAAGGTGCTGTGTTTCGGTCTCTCCACAGCTCCTCAGGTGTTCACCAGAGTGTTCACCCTGATTTCATCTTGGGCGCACAGGAACGGCATTCGTCTCCTTCGTTACCTGGACGATTGGCTGATCCTAGCAGACTCGGAGTCGACCCTTCTTCGGCACCGAGACAGGCTTCTGGATCTTTGCCAGGATCTGGGGATCGTGGTAAACCTCGAAGTCCTCTCTGCAGCCGTCCCAACGACTGGTTTATCTAGGCATGCTAATAGACACCAATCTCCACAAAGCCTTTCCATCAGACGACCGGATAGCAAGGCTGAGGAGGGTGGCGGAACCCTTCCTCAGGCGAAAAGAACTCCCCGCCCAATCGTGGTTGCGTCTCTTAGGCCACCTATCCTCCTTGGCCCGTCTGGTTCCAAACAGCCGCCTCAGGATGAGATCCCTTCAGTGGCGGCTCAAGTCCCGGTGGAATCAAGGATCCGATTCCCCGGACATTCTGATCCCAATGGGGTCTCTGGAACAGACGGACTTGCGGTGGTGGCTGGCCGACGAGAACCTGCGGAAGGGAGTGAGTCTTCTCGTCCTCCCCCCGGAATTGACTCTGTTTTCGGACGCGTCAAAAGAAGGGTGGGGGCGCATGTTCTGAACCAGAGGGCCTCAGGCCTTTGGTCAGAATCAGAAAAGTGCCTACACATCAACCTGCTAGAATTGAAGGCCGTCGTTCTGGCTCTTCAGCAGTTCCAACGGTCCCTGGCGGGTCACTCCGTGGTGGTGATGAGCGACAACACCACGGTAGTGGCTTATATCAACAAGCAGGGAGGCACTTTTTCGCAACAGCTATCCCATCTTGCAGTAGAGACTCTGAGGTTGACCGAAACCCACTCGATAACACTATCAGCTCGCTTCATTCCTGGCAAGAGGAATGTGCTCGCCGACAGTCTGAGCAGGGCTTCGCAGATAGTGAGTACCGAGTGGTCTTTGGATCCTCAGATAGCCAACAAAGTCCTGACTTTGTGGGGTTCCCCGACTGTGGACTTGTTCGCGACAGCCTTGAACTTCAAGCTGCCCCTGTACTGCTCACCAGTCCCGGACCCCAAGGCACTCTGACAAGATGCTTTCCAGCAACGGTGGGACAACATCGACGTGTACGCCTTCCCACCATTCTGTCTGATGAGAAGGGTGCTCAACAGGACCAGACTATCGGTCAACTGTTCCATGACTGGTAGCTCCGCTATGGCATCACGCGGAATGGTTTCCGGACCTTCTGCAACTCCTGACGGAACTCCCAAGGGAGCTTCCTCCACGACACGAGCTTCTCAGACAACCCCACTCCGGCGTCCCTCACAGGGCCGTAGCCTCGCTTCGGCTTCACGCCTGGAGACTATCCAGCGTCTCCTTGCGGAGAGAGGCTTTTCGCAACAGGTTGCGGAGAGAATGTCTCGGCACCTGCGAAGGTCCTCTGAGGGAGTCTACCAAGCAAAGTGGAGAGTCTTTTGTGGTTGGTGTCGTGGAAGGGGCATCTCTCCACTCGATGCCACTATTCCAGCAATAGCGGACTTCCTCGTGTATCTGCGAGAAGAAATGCGCCTTTCTGTCTCGGCAGTGAAAGGCTATCGCTCAGCCTTAAGCTTAGCCTTCAGATTGAAGGGCGTGGATATTTCTTCATCGCTAGAACTCTCTTTACTCATACGTAGCTATGAGCTTACCTGCCCACAGTTGGAAGTGAGACCCCCTCCTTGGAACGTGGTTCGAGTCCTCAGGTCTCTTAAGAGACCTCCCTTCGGGCCATTACGCCAGGCCTCCGATCGCCACCTGTCTTGGGAGACGGCTTTCCTACTCGCCTTGGCTTCGGCCAAGCGAGTTAGTGAACTTCATGGTCTCTCGTACTACATCGCCCATTCAAGGGGATGGGGGGAGGTAACGTTCAGGTTCGTCCCTGAGTTTGTGGCCAAGACTCAGAATCCTGGAGTGCCGGATCCTCGGTTCGACTCTTTCAGGATCGCGAGTCTCCGTTCTGTAACAAACGACCCAGACCAGCTGCTACTATGTCCAGTGAGGTGTCTGAGGCACTACTTGAAGAGAACGGCTGCAGTCCGTCCTCATGTGCGAGCTTTGTTTGTGAGCATAGGCAGGACAAAGAGGAGGGTCACCAGGAACACCATCTCAGCTTGGATTCGAAGGGTTATCCACCATGCCCTGAATCCTGACCCTCCTCCGTCACGTCGCCCTCGGGCCCACGATGTCAGGGGTATTGCTACATCCCTGGCCTTCAAGAGAAACTTCTCTGTGACGCAGGTACTTCAAGCTGGGGTCTGGAAGCATCAAACGACCTTCACAGCCCACTACCTGCAAGACGTGACCCATAGGAGCCTCGATACGTTTTCTATCGGCCCTGTGGTGGCTGCACAACAGCTGGTCTAACCTCAGGCTCCTTTTTGGACAAGTAGCAGTAGGTTGAGGGCGTTGTTACCCGGTCTTAGTCTGCGTGAATGAAAGAGTATGTCTGACCCTTACTTCTTTCTTCATTCTCCCTTCTCTTGGGGAAGCAGCATCCTGGTCCTCGCATAGCTGACCTCGACCTCTGCAGGTAACCCATGCTTCTTTGTGCTCCTAGTATTAAGCTTAATACTGTTGCGTCTCCCATACCCTGACGAGGTGGTATGGGGAACGTCCTATCCTAGAATTCCTATCTGAAGGTCTCAAGGTCAACTTCATAGGACGAGTCACACTCTCCTCCTCACACTGCTTATGTAGGCCACTCGTTCCTAGCGATGCTAGGAACTTGTGAGGTACAGGGGCTCCCTCTCTCTAGTGCTGCTCACTGAGGGATCGAGCCCCCGGGCAAGCCGAAGTCAGTAAGGCTGGGGACTTTCCACCCTTCCTAAGGGGTAAGTCACCCTCAGTAAATAGCGTGGTTTGTATTTCGGTTACGGAACAAATGACAAATTCGAAGATAATTTGTATTTTTCCTAACCATACAAACCTTAGCTATTTACACATATGTGCCCGCCATCCCTGACCCCCAAGTCAAGTCCTACCTCTAAGTGAAGTGAAGCAAGTCACCGGTGTGTGGAGGGGGGAGGGGTAGCAAGCTACCCTTCCCCACCCCCCGCTAACTAGCGCGAGGGTAATTAACCCTCGTTAAAACTATTGGCTCGTCATTTCAGCTGCGCTAAAAGGTAAACCCTCAGTAAATAGCTAAGGTTTGTATGGTTAGGAAAAATACAAATTATCTTAAAATTTGTCATATTTGACTACAGTGATATATCCCAGAGAATTTACTAAAGGTATCCAGAATTCTAACTCCTGGAGCGAATATCCCTTAAAATTTAAAAAGGGATATCGCGTATATCAGAGGACGTATTCTTGACACGTCTCATAGCTATCTACACCCCCAATAGCGTTTTCGCTTCGAGAGGGAAAAAGTGGCAAGAATATAGGAGAGTCGTTGAAGAGGCGATGCTCTCGACACTCCTTCTGTACCGTGAAACCTCTACATATGATTGTCCCAACATACGAATTTTCCAACATACGAAGTAAAATTCGACCAAATTTCTGTCTCAACATACGAAGTGTTGCTCCAACATACGACGTAAACAATACGCTTACCCGAGGAATTTTCTTGAAAGCGTGCAGCGTAGTTTGTTGTTGACGCCGCTAGACGGCAGCACATCGGAAAGACGCCAATCGAGCGTCACCTTGATCAGTCCTCTCATCGCGTGCGCATCGTGTGGTTGTCCTCTATTCGCTCAGTTTTAAGTTTTTTATCTTGCCTTTTCACGTGTTGTTTTCTGTGTTCCGTAATCATGGGTCCTAAAAAGCTTAGTTTCGGTTCAGGAAGTAGTAGCAGTGGTGAGAAAAAGAGGAAGTCTATGCTTTCATTAGAATTAAAGCAGGAAATCATAGAAAAGCATGAGCGAGGTGTATGTGTTAGCGATCTGGCTAAACAATATGGCCGGAATATGTCGACGATCTCGACGATCATAAAACAGAAGTCAGCCATTAAATCAGTGAAACCTTCGAAGGGGATCACGATTATTTCTAAACGTCGTAGCCCTACCCTTGAAGAGATGGAACGACTTGTTAATATGGATCAAAGACAAGGAGATTGTTGGCGATACGATCATGGAAACGATCATTTGTGAGAAGGCCAGCGCTATCTACAGTGACTTGAAGGCCAGCGCTCTCGGGGTGACACGGGGGAGAGTTCAGCCGATCCTATGACGGAGGAATTCAAGGCGTCTCGAGGTTGGTTCGAGATATTTAGGAAACGGACCGGGATTCATTCAGTTGTTCGTCATGGAGAAGCTTCGAGTTCGGACACTAAGGCTGCTAAAGACTTTGTTAAAAAGTTCGAAAGCATCGTGACGGAGGAAGGTTACGTAGAGCAGCAGGTTTTCAACTGTGATGAAACCGGTCTGTTTTGGAAAAAGATGCCTAGTCGAACGTACATTACCGCTGAAGAGAAGAAAATGCCTGGACATAAGCCAATGAAAGATCGGTTGACTCTTGCGCTTTGTGCCAACGCCAGCGGGGACTGCAAAATTAAGCCTCTGTTAGTTTACCATTCCGAAAACCCTAGGGCATTTAAAGCACATAGAATTAATAAAGACCTGCTACATGTTCTATGGCGTTCTAATTCTAAGGCTTGGGTTACTAGGCATATCTTTGTGGAATGGGTAAACGTAGTTTTCGGCCCTGCTGTCAAGAAGTATCTTCAGGAGAGGAATTTGCCTTTGAAGTGCTTGCTTTGTTTGGACAATGCACCCGCTCACCCCCCCGGACTCGAAGATGATATCATCGATGAATACAAATTCATCAAGGTGTTGTATCTTCCACCGAATACCACCCCTATCCTCCAGCCCATGGACCAGCAAGTCATCTCTAATTTCAAGAAGCTGTACACCAAGCACTTATTTAAACAGTGCTTTAATGTCACGCAAAGCACCAACTCAACTTGCGTGAATTTTGGAGGAGCCACTTTAATATCGTGCACTGCTTAAAGATCATTGATCAGGCTTGGGAGGGAGTAACTCGTCGGACCCTGAATTCAGCTTGGAAGAAGCTTTGGCCTGATGCTGTTGCTCCCAGAGATTTCGAAGGTTTTGGCCCCGAGAATGAACCTGTGCTTGCTGCCGAGGAAGACGTCGAAGAGATTGTATCCCTTGGCAAGTCCATGGGTCTGGAGGTGGATGAAGATGACACCACCGAACTCGTCGATGAGCATCACAAAGAGCTCACCACCGAGGAACTCAAGGAGCTGCAAGCCATGGAGCATGATGAGCTCCAAGCGCAGTTGAGTGAGTTGGAGGAGATCGAGGAGGTAGGCGAAATCTTAGGTACGGCGGAAATAAAACAGATGTTGGCATATCATCAACACGTTGATTTCATCGACAATCATCACCCACAGAAACTTCAGGTTTGCCGTGTTGTTGCGCAGTTCGATGATGTTTGCTTAACGCATTTAAGAAAAATCCTTAAAAGCCGTACAAAGCAACTTTCACTCGATAGATTCTTTAAAAAATCTCTACTAAAACGGTCTAGTGATCATGATAAAAAGAAAGAAAGTGAAGCAAAGAAAAGGAAGACCGAATCAATTGAAAGTGATGAAAATTAAAAATAAGAAAAGAAAAATGTAAAAAAAAAATATAAGATTATAAAAATAAAAGAAAAAAATAAGCGAAGTTAAGTTAAAGTTCACGTAGTAGTGTAAGTTAGTGTAAGTTATCGTACACGTTATCGTACAAAGTCACCGTCCCTACCTCCTCGCTGATCTTCCGTCTCCTGCGTAGAAGTCCCTACACCTGCGCTGGCCTGTCGCTAAGGTAAAGTGTTACATTACAACCTGTTTTTTATTTATTATTTCATTATTATGTATTCTATTTTTTGGTTTGTAATATGTATTTATTATACAGGCATTGTATTAATGTATTGTGTAATTATGTGTAGCCATTTATTAAGGATTTATTATGGGTTTTTAGGCTGAGGAACGAATTAAATCAATTACCATGTATTCTTATGGGAATATTTGCTCCAACATACGAAGAAGTTTCTGGAACAAATTAAGATCGTATGTAGAGGTATCACTGTACTGTAAATAGTGCGCCGAATCGCCACCGTGAGGCGCCACTAAGCCATTCTTTCGTTTGTAGCTTTGCTGACCGGTGTTATCCCGTGTTATCTCTCGCTATTTTGGAAGTATTTCGTCGCTATGATGTCTTCACCAGCCTCATCAGCTTCTGGAAAGTTAAGTAATATCTTTGGACTGTGTAAATGTAAGCTCTTGCCAGTTTTACTCTTCGATTGAGATCGTAATTAACGTAACAAGAGCTGTTGCCAGCCGGATGGCATCATGGACGCACTCGTTCTTCTTGTTCATTTAGTTAGCAAGAACGATTTCCCGGCATTATTTCGCTTTAATAACTTTAGCTATTTAGATATTTAGCTAGGGAATTTTATATTATGTCATTGTTGTCGTGGATTTGGCTATTTATGATCGAGCCTCACGAGTGCTAGGCTTCCTACCCTAGGCACCTACACACTTCATGCATGATATAACCTTCCTGGTAAGTTTTATTGAAGCTCAGGCAATATTTTATACAATTAAGATATTACTGCATAACATTTTCCTCTTCCAAGATAGTATACAAGAGAGTTTTGGTGAACGATTCTCTATGCTCCTAGACTTAATAGCCTAGGGGCTTTAGTATACTTTCTTACATGTCCCTTATTGCTCTTGTATTGTCTTTTAAGGGGAGACTGACACCTCCTATACCTTTTAAGTCGATACTATCTCTAACGAGATCTAAGAGCAATTCCCCTTCCCTCTGATCAGCTTAGGCTACCCTCAGTTAACTTTGCTGCGAACTGTGTTCTGGCAAAATTTTCTGGGGTGTTTCGTCTCTTTCTCTTAACCACTGACACGGTTTTGAGCTGAGAAAGGAAAATCAGAGTAAAGTCTGTGTTAGGCATCCTACTGTCTTGGTGAAATTGCTTTCCAAGTCAGGTTAGGTTGCCATTCAGGAGGCTAGTCCTCCCTAGGCCATACTGGAGGTTCTTGTATATCAATTTCCTCCTTCCTCGGTCTGGCAGACAGTCCTGTACTAGTAGATCTTAGTATGAAGAAATGATTTCTTCCTTACTTAAGATCTCTGGTACGAGATTCTGTTCTCTAGTGAGATTGTGTCCTATGGCCGCTTTCTCACTTAACTAACCTAACCTGGAGAAATGATTTCTCCTACATGAGGTTACTTATGAGATCAGAATCCTTCAAGTTAGGTAATGCACTAGGGTTTTACCTTACTTATAAGGACTTTTACCCCTTCCCCACTGTCTCTTTTGTATTGGATGAACCATCACCCTTCTGGCCGTTGTTCTACATTTAACCCTACGGGTAATCTATAGAATTGGCCTGAGGTTCCCTGTCGGCTGCCGGCAGGTACCCTCATATCTTTGAGGGTGCTCTCCAGTCCTCCCTTGGACTGCCTTCCATACCCCATATGAATGGGATATGGTTGAGTGGAAGCCCGAATATAATTCCCCCCTCCACTTGCACCCTCTTTCGGGATGTAGGCCGGCAAGGCTGAGCTTTTGCCGTCCCCCATCCTCTCTTTCTCTCTGCCTTTCCATATACAGGGCCGGCCGCCGGCAGCTAGTAGCTGTCGTCGGCCATGTTGGGTGTCTGTTGGCCGGCAGTTACTCTGCCGTCACTTGCCGTGGGTGTCGCTGATCGACAACCCAACGACAATGAACATACTATGACCGGCTGCCGGCAACTGAGTTGTCGGCCGGCAGCCGGCCACCCAAAATTTATATAGTTGCCGCCGGTTGCCGCCGGGTCCTACTTGATAGAGGGATCCTTCGGCTGCCGACGGGCAGAGCGGCAACTGCCGACCTGCCGCCCACTACTTTGAAGACAGTATCTGTTTCAAATAGCCCAGAATAGGCCCGGCATATGTCGGCTAGGCCGGCATATACCGGCAGGCCCGGCATATGCCGGCAAGTCCGGCATATGTCGGCAGGCCCTGGCATGTTCCGGCGGGACCGGCAGATGCTGGCAAGCCCGGCAATACTGGCGACATGCCGCCGCCAGTCATTGCTGTAGCCCAAAAGTTTTCCAACCTACAAGTGGTTCATGGGCAGCCAATTGTGAGACCATCACTTTTAGGGAGTGATTCTCCCTACCAATTAATGGTTATTACCCATTAATTTAATCCCCTATATTGAACATGGAAGATTGTGTTAAGAAGACACCTTATATCCAAGGATATTATCTTCCCCTTGAATTCATTATGAATCTATAGTTCAATATTGGAGGAGGTCATAGCAATGGGCTGGACAGGAAATGCATGTAGGTGTCTTTCCTACTTTCTAGCTTACTCTATCCAAGCTAATATTAATTAAATATTAATTAAAATATGTATGCTGAAATCTGAGAATTTCACCGAATACTTATAGCTTTTCTTTCTTTACAGGAGGAGCATCCTGTGTGCGGGAACAACTTTTGCAGGGTCCGTAGTAAGAGCTTCTATGGACATGCCATGTGCAGGGCCCATGCTCGCTGCGCAGTCACCAAAGGGGCTCTCAAGTACTGGGACCCACAGGTATGTACCGTTTGTGACAAACTGATTAAAGAGGCTTTTGATGATCAAAAGTCTACTGAGTCTAGGGATGCAGCAAGGGACACGCTGCGAAAATGGGTCGGGTTTTCAGAAGAACACCTCTGGCCCATACCTTCCTAATGAGAGGATGAGGGATTGTCTCTTCCCTAATGCATCTGCGGATGCAATTGTTCCCCAGGCTCAACCTGAGATCCCCTTACTTCAGATTCCGGTAGAACCTGACGTTTCGGATGCCTTACAGAGCATCCAATTAGAGGACAACATGTCAGTTGTCTCGGAGGAGACTGAGAACAATCTCCTAGTGGATGAACTGGAGCAGGAGGATGAGATACCTCCTGAGACTGAAGCTGAGAAAACTGAAACGATTTCGGTATCGTCTGCAGCGGTGACTGAACCGATGCCTTCGACTTCTTCCACTGCACCCCAGTTGGATTCCATTACAAGTACGCTACACTCGCTACTGTCCATGGTGCAGGACATTCAGAAGAAATCGTCCGAGAAAGAAGCATCTTTCTGGACGGAGATTCATCAGCTAGTTGCGTCACGTCTAGCCCCGAAGAAGTTAAACGTCAAGGACCTCCCCGCCTTCTCTGATGTTAACCCATGGAGGTACGCAGAGCATATGCCTATGTTGGGATGTCGGGAGGGAAGATCTTCCTCTCAGAGAAACTGGGAACAGTTCCAGTAGAGGAAATCGAATTTTGGCCTAGTAAAGGGGCCTATCCGGATTGCTGTGTCCGTCTGAGGATGGAACCAGCATCCAAGGAGGAAACAGAGCCGAAGGAGACGATTGTCCTTGAACTATCTAAGGCACAGGCTTTATATACAACCACCTTGAAAGAGAGAGCCTTTACTAGTTCCAAGGTGCCGGCTCTCAGCAAAAAGCACCCATCCTTTATTGCTGACCCCAAACGTGCCTTCCCCTTTATGGACAAAGGGTTTAAGGCAGCCTTAAAGGCTGTTGAGGCAGGGAAACCTTGCCCTACACTTGAAGAGTGTAGACTATTTTCCCTCGCCTTCCCTTCAAATGATAAGGATTGGAAGGATGTCCATAACACCTTCACAGTTGGGAAGCTAGAGGCAGATATCGCTGGACGGCAGTTCAACGAAGATCTCCCGAAGCTGTCAGAGTTTCTCCTGCACAGGGAACAGAAGACTAAGGAACGTCTCGCTGCTTCCATGTCTCTGTAGACTGGCTTAGAGACTATGGCAAGCATCCCAGACACCCCAGATATGTACATGGTCTTTGCCAAATCTCATTTGGCAACAGTCACCAAGGATTTGTACAATTTTATTAAAGCCAGAAGGGCTTGTAGGGAGTTTGTGTTCGCTTCTGCTACAGTGAAGCACGAACCAAGGAAGCTGATAGCTTCCAATATCTGGGGAAAAGACCTCTTCCCAAGTGAAGTGGTCTAAGAGGTCGTAGATAAAGCCGCTTCGGAGAATAGGAATCTCCTCTCCAAATGGGGCTTGTCCTCTAAAAGGAAATCTTCCGGTGATGAGGGTCCCCAGCCGAAGAACAAGTAAAAACGACCAAGAGTGCCCTCTCGGCCAAGGCAACAGCAACAGCTTCCCATGGTCACGATGCCCCAGACGGTGGCACAACTAACCACCACCTTTCAACTGGTGCCCCAAACGCTGGCGACCCAGTCGCCCGTGTTCACCCCAGTATTTGAAAGGCAATCAACTACCTTTAAGCCGAAGTCTCGAGGTTCCTTTCGAGGATCCTCTAGACGCCCCTTCAGAGGTAGGGGCAACAAAGGTGGACGTGGCCAAGGAGGCAAGTCCTCCAACCAGCACTCCAAGTGAGATGCTGCTGGTAGGAGGGAGACTTCTCCACTTCCGGGATCGTTAGACCTTCGATCCCTGGGCCCACAGCCTAATCAAGAAAGGACTAGGGTGGAGTTGGAGCTCAACTCCACCAAACTTCCCTCAATTCTTCCAACACTCAACCCCCGTACTGGAAGAATATGTTCAGGAACTCTTGAACAAAAGAGTTATACGGAAGGCAAAGTCCATCAGATTTCAAGGAAGGCTATTTTGTGTTCCGAAGAAGGATTCGGAAAAGCTCAGAGTCATTCTGGACTTATCACCACTCAACAAGTTCATAGTGAACCACAAGTTCAGAATGTTGACGCTTCAGCACATAAGGACCCTTTTGCCCAAACTGGCTTTCACAGTCTCTATAGACATGACGGATGCATACTGGCATGTTCCAATCAACCGCCAAGTTTCCCCCTACCTAGGGTTCAAACTACAGAAAAGAAAGTACAGTACGTTTTTAGAGCCATGACCTTCGGCCTAAACATATCCCCAAGGGTATTCACAAAGCTTGCGAATGCAGTCATTCATTAACTACGCCTGAAAGGAATCCAGGTGGTAGCCTACCTGGACGATTGGCTGGTGTGGGCAACATCCGAGGAAGAATGCATGCAAGCCTCCAAGGAAGTGATCCAGTTCCTGGAACACTTAGGATTCAAGATAAACTTGAAAAAGTCTCGGCTATCTCCAGCTCAAAAGTTCCAGTGGCTGGGTGTCCACTGGGACCTACAGTCACACTGCCTTTCCATTCCATCAAAGAAGAGGAAAGAGATAGCAGGATCTGTCAAAAGACTCCTTCAATCCGACAGGATATCAAGAAAGCAACAGGAGAGAGTGTTGGGGTCCCTCCAGTTTGCCTCAGTGATAGATCCAGTATTGAGAGCACAATTAAAAGATGCATCAGGAGTTTGGAGAAAATATGCATCAAACGTTGAAGAGATCTACAAAGACCGATACCAAATCGTCTGCTATCACTACTCAAGCCATGGTCGGAGGCTAAGAACCTAAGAAACAAGGTACCCTTGAAACCACCTCCTCCAGCAGTCACCGTTCATACGGATGCCTCAAAGGAGGGGTGGGGAGGTCATTCTCATCATCGGAAAGTCCAAGGAACCTGGTCTTCCCTCTTCAAGTCCTTCCATATCAATTTTCTGGAAGCCATGGCAGTTTTTCTATCTCTGAAAAAGCTGAAACTTCGCTGCTCAATCCACATCCGTTTGGTTCTAGACAGCGAAGTAGTAATGCGATGCCTAAGTCGACAAGGCTCCAGATCGCCTCACATAAATCAAGTGATATTGGCCATCCTTCGTCTAGCCAAGAAGAAGAGATGGCACTTGTCAGCAGTCCACCTTCAAGGGTTCCGCAATGTGACGGCGGACGCTCTATCCAGGGTCAACCCGATAGAGTCCGAATGGTCTCTAGACGCAAGATCATTCTCTTTCATATTACGCAAAGTCCCAGGACTGCAGATAGACCTCTTCGCAACGAGCGACAACAAGAAGCTACCCCGGTATGTAGCCCTGTACGAGGATCCTCTAGCGGAAGCGATAGATGCAATGTTCATAAATTGGAACAGATGGTCCAAGATCTACCTGTTCCCTCCAACCAACCCTCTGTTGAAAGTCCTCAACAAACTGAGATCCTTTCGGGGGACAGCAGCAATAGTGGCCCACAAGTGGCCCAACAGCGTTTGGTTCCCTCTGATAACGGAACTACGCCTGAAGCTGATCCCGTTGCCGGAACCAGTTCTGACTCGGCAAGTGCAGAAATTGACTGTCTCCTCTTCATCAGAGAAAACCCAGAACCTTCATCTCATGATTTTCTCGCCCTAGCGGTCAAGAAACGGTTTGGGATTTCTAGAGACAGTATTAACTTCTTAGAAGAATACAAGTCAAAGTCAACAAGAAGACAATATGAGTCTTCCTGGAAGAAATGGGTGTCAAGGCGAAGAATCCTGAGGAGATTTCTACGGATATCTGCTTGTCCTTCTTTATCCATCTGCATGAACAAGGTTTAGCAGCTAATACGATTACTACATGTAAATCCGCACTAGCCAGACCAATACTATACGCCTTCCAGGTAGACTTCTCTAATGAAATCTTCAACAAGATTCCTAAAGCCTGCGCTGAACTTCGGCCTGCAGCTCCTCCAAAGCCCATTTCATGGTCTTTGGATAAAGTTCTTCACTTAGCATCAACCCTGAACAATGAAGATTGCTCGCTGAAAGACTTGACTCAAAAGGTGATATTCTTATTTGCACTAGCCTCAGGAGCCAGAGTTAGCGAAATAGTGGCCCTCTCGAGGGATGATGGCCACATTCAGTTCACAGACAGCGGAGAACTGAACCTCTTTCCGGACCCGTCGTTTCTCGCCAAGAACGAGCTGCCCACTAAGAGATGGGGTCCCTGGAGAATCTGCCCTCTGAAGGAAGAAGCATCCCTCTGCCCAGTGGAATGTTTAAAGGTCTATCTTCGTAGAACTTCAGACTTTAAGGGAGGTCAGCTTTTCAGGGGAGAGACTTCTGGTTCAACGTTATCTTTGAAACAGATAAGGGTGAAAATCACCTATTTTATACGCAGAGCGGATCCAGACAGTACACCTGCAGGTCATGATCCGAGAAAAGTTGCCTCGTCTTTGAATTTCTTTCAGACAATGTCGTTTGAAAGCCTGCGTGCTTACACTGGTTGGAAGTCTTCCAGAGTTTTCTTCAAGCACTACGCGAAGCAATTACAAGAAATAAAATTTCATGTGGTAGCGGCAGGCAGTGTTACAAAACCTGCTGCTTGATTACTGCGAAAAACAGTGCACTAATTGGGACTTTTAGTGAAGGGTGTACATGATAGACTTTTAAGGTATATCATCTTGAGTATTGTGTTTAGGAAGACACTATAGACTGTTCTATCTATACAGGTGACATCAAGCATAATAAGCTAACACAAGTGCCAGGCATTCTTATATGCACAGTGTTCCTAGTAATAACAGCATACATAGTGAAATATTATATTTCCCTTTGAGTGTGTGACGGGCCGAGAGAGGAGTTGTGAACTCAAAGGCAGATTGGGAACGACTGAGTTATTTATTAAGGAACACTCTTCTTTATATACAAAACCTCAAGGCAACAGGACATGACCTGTTCGAGAGACAGATAATGTTACTGAGCAAAACGGAGACATGATCATTCAGGTTCTTTTTAGTGCGAGGGAAGAGCGCAGATACAACCATAATATATACAAAATAATTATGTACAATTGTGTGACACACGGTTGGTACATGGCTCCCCCCCTAAAAATGACATACTGTACATGTTAAATAGGGCGCCCTGATCTAGAGAGGCGAACTGTAGGCGGGTCATCTGGCAGAAGATAAGCAGGTTTTAGACGATCACTGGAGACCCAGTCTTCTTTGCCCCGAATGTTTAGGAGGAATGCTTTCGGACTGCGTCGGATCACAAGGAAAGGGCCCGTGTAAGGGGGCGTTAGTGGTGGCTTGCTGGTGTCGTTGCGCAGGAAGACGTGCGTTGCAGAGTGCAAGTCCGTTGGTATGTGATGCTTCGCTGGGGGCTTGTAAGTCTGGCGGCACGGAGTAAATTTTCCCACGACGTGACGTATGCGCTGGAGATCGTCGGAGGAGGTCGTAGAAGGAAAAAATTCGGCAGGGACGACCAACGGGTCGCCATACACCATTTCGGCTGCCGAGACGTCAAGGGCGTCTTTAGGAGTGGTCCTTAGTCCAAGGAGGACCCAGGGAAGCTGAGTAAACCAGTTGCAATCCTTGCAGCGGGACATCAAAGCTGCTTTGAGGGTGCGATGAAAACGTTCAACCATTCCATTGGCAGCGGGGTTGTAGGCCGTTGTCTGATGTAGGGTGATGCCCAGGAGATTCGCTAATGACGTCCATAATTGAGAGGTGAAAGTTGTTCCCCTGTCAGAAGTAATATGCTCAGGGATACCGAATCTTGAAATCCATCCAGAGAGTAAGGCAGATGTACATGAGGCGGACGTTGCAGTTTTCATGGGAATGGCTTCAGGCCAACGAGTGGAGCGGTCGATGACGGTAAACAGGTAACGATGTCCTTGTGATGTGAGTAGGGGGCCTACAACGTCGACGTGAATGTGTGCGAAACGACGCTGAGGTTGAGGAAAGGTGCCCACTCCTGAATCCGTGTGTCGATGTACTTTGGAAGTTTGGCAAGAAGTACACGCACGGACCCAATCCTTAGCATCCTTAGAAATGCCGTGCCAAATGAACTTTGCCCTCAGCAGCTGTGCAGTAGAACGGCACGAGGGATGTGAAAGGCCGTGGATGAAATCAAACACCTGTCGGCGCATGGGAGCAGGAATCCAAGGTCGCAGTCTACCAGTACTGACGTCACAGAGGAGGGTGGTGTTGGAGTCTTCGAGGGGAAAATCCTCCCAACGGAGGGACGTGCAGGATGTCCTACAAGCTTGATACTCTGGATCCTGTCGTTGGGCTTCAGCCAGGGCGTTGTAATCCAATCCCAGTTGAACGGCAGCCAACGTGTTTCTTGACAGGGCATCGGCAACGGGATTCATTTTCTCAGGGACGTATTGGAGGGTGCAATTGTATTCAGCCACGGCGGAGAGATGCCGGCGTTGACGGGCGGACCAGTTGTCAGACTGTCGAGTGAAGGCGTGCACCAGAGGCATGTGGTCTGTACGAATGACGAAGGGCGTACCTTCTAAGAAATGGCGAAAGTGACGGACAGCCAAGTGCACCGCCAGCAATTCTCGATCGAAGGTAGAATAACCCGATTCTGCCTTGGACAGTTTTCTGCTGAAGAAAGCCAATGGGCGGGGCGAGCCTTTGACCACCTGCTCGAGTACTGCACCAATAGCGACGTCGCTGGCATCGGTGGAGAGAAGGAGAGGGGCGTGTGGGATAGGAAAAGTGAGAGCCGCAGCAGTTGATAGGGCCTTCTTTGCATTGCAGAAGGCTGCTTCTTGAAGGGGACCCCACTTCAGGTCCTTTGGCTTGCCCTTGAGGGAGGCGTAGAGGGGAGCAAGAGTGGCGGCAATGGCTGGCAGAAAACGGTGATAATAGTTGATCATGCCCAAGAATTCCTGCAGAGCTTTGACGGTCGAGGGCGTGGGGAAATTCTGAACGGCTGCTACCTTCTCAGGGAGGGGATGGACTCCTTCAGGAGTGATACGGTGCCCTAAGAACGACACTTCGTTGGCGCCAAAGGTACACTTGTCGTACCGGACTACAAGGCCGTTTTGTTGCAGGCGGTCGAGCACGATGCGCAGGTGACGGTGGTGTTCCTCTTTTGAGGAGGAGAACACAAGTATGTCGTCCACATAACATACACAGAAAGGGAGGTCCCCTAAGATGCCATCCATGAGACGTTGAAACGTTGCCCCAGCATTACGAAGGCCAAAACAGGAGTAATTGAAGGTGTATGTGCCAAACGGAGTGGTGATGGCGGTCTTGGGGATGTCTTCTGGGTTCATAGGCACCTGATAATACCCCTTCAGGAGGTCGAGCGTAGAGAAAACCTTCGCTTTGTGCAGGTAGGAGGTTACATCGGCAATGTTTGGGAGGGGGTAGTGATCCGGTTCTGTTTGCATGTTCAGGCGCCTGTAATCCCCGCACGGACGGAGGGAGTCGTCTTTCTTCAGAACGATGTGTAAGGGTGACGACCATGGGCTGGAGGCCTTTTGGCAAAGGCCCATTTTCTCCATTTCGGCGAACGTCTGTTTGGCGGCTGCCAATCGTTCCGGTGCTAGACGTCTGAATTTTGCGAAGACTGGGGGTCCCGTCGTCTTGATATGGTGATAAATACCGTGCTTGGCAGGAACCGTGGGCGTTTGGCGAAGTTCTGGACGGAAAACTTCCGGGTACGACGTGAGGAGGTGGGCGTAGGCATCCGTGGGTGCGCTGATGTGGAGAGCGAGGTTAGAGGGGGCGGGTTGAAGAGGTGTCGACAAGTACGAGTCTGCGTTGACCAATCGTCGGTGGGCGACATCGACCAGAAGGTGGAAATGAGAGAGGAAATCCGCACCGAGGATTGGCATGGTGACGTCAGCAACGAGAAACTTCCAATTGAATTTACCGTTTCCGAACGATAATGTGAGGTTCTCGTAACCGTAGGTGGGTATCGCAGATCCGTTGGCAGCTACCAAGCGGACGTCGGCAGATGTAGATAGACTACGTTGTGCCTTGAAGAGTTTCCTTGGCAAAAGAGAACGACAAGCACCCGTGTTTACCAAAAATCGCACGCCCGTTCCTGCATCCTGTAAAAAGAAAAGATTAGAAACATGGGAGGCCACCGCCACAAGCGATGGCCTACTTACACGTTTTTTGGCCACTGACAATCTTTGGCACATTTCTTCGCGGTTGCCCCGAATCTGAAGTGGTAGTAGCAAAACTGCGGCGGATGGGAGGTAGAAAGTGGCTGTAGAAGTCGTTCGTTGGGGCGCGAGCGATTGGTGGGTGGTGGGCGGCTTTGTCGCCGCTTCGGCACGTCACGAGGTAGGCGTGTATGTCCTACGGCATTCACGTCAGCTTCGGTTGACGTTGAATAGGCATCCTCGTCGTCAGGGGTGGAGGCGTTGATGGAGGTCTTGAAGTGGCTGTCCATAAGGGCGTCGGCTTTGGTCATCAAGTCCTTTATGGGTAAACTATCGACATCGGGTATGGCAGCGCGCACAGGTTCAGGTAAACGGCGTATCCAAAAGGGCACGGAGTAGGTTCACCTCACGAGGAGAGCCGTCTGCGGCAGGTTGAAGGCGAGCGATACTGGTCATTTCCCTGAGGGCAAGCGAAGCCCTTTGGTCCCCCAACGGTTGTTGCGAGAGCTGAAAAAGCTTTGCTATACGGGCGGCTGGCGACGGCGAGTACTGCTGCAGAAGGTATGATTTGAGGTCGTCATACGCTATTGGGGTGTCTCCTTGTTCACAAAGCCAGTCTGATATTTCTGGGAAGGTGTCCTCGGGTATCGCCGCGAGAACATAATCCGCTTTGGTGGTTGAGCGAGTCACGCCCCTGATACGAAAGTGGACTTCAGCGCGTTGAAACCAAGCGAACGCTTCTCCGCTAGCGAACGGTGAAAGTTTCAATGGAGCGGCCGCAGTGCCAACTGCTGGGGTAGAGTCCGCCTCCGTCATATTACCAACGATGGAGGGGCGAGGGAGGTGGGGGTGGAAGGCAGTGGGAGCGAGTCGACTTCCGGGGTCACCAATGTGACGGGCCGAGAGAGGAGTTGTGAACTCAAAGGCAGATTGGAAACGACTGAGTTATTTATTAAGGAACACTCTTCTTTATATACAAAACCTCAAGGCAACAGGACATGACCTGTTCGAGAGACAGATAATGTTACTGAGCAAAACGGAGACATGATCATTCAGGTTCTTTTTAGTGCGAGGGAAGAGCGCAGATACAACCATAATATATACAAAATAATTATGTACAATTGTGTGACACACGGTTGGTACAAGTGGTTAATGTTTCCTTTTCAGGTGAAACTTATTTATTTTCTGTTATTACTGTTTATGCTTTTACGCAGAATTGTTCAGCGAAAGATGTAATTGATTACAACCACGATTTCTATTTTTGTAATAAACAATAGAAGGAATCTTTGCGTCTCTTTCGCCTCAAATATTCAAAATTATGTATAAATCAGAGCATCCTTGATTCTCTTAATATTTAAGGAAATATTGGGGAACTATGGTTTCTACCATTCCAAGCAAACAGGTAAGAACTGATTGTACTAATTGTTTATCTTACTGATTTAAGATTTCCTACATGTATACAAACCTGTCTGTCTCTTTATATCCAGACTTGGGAGGATTCAGTAACCTATACAGGACTATACCATTTAAGTACAAACTATGCTTTACGTATATAATGACACTAATATACATACTGTTTGCTAGATTGTTCCTTGAACTCACAATCCTCGGGATTTTTCCTAAAGTCTACCTAGACTTTTCCCTGTAGGGGGCAGGAAGAACTGACATATTTTATGATCAGTTAATTGATGTATAATGGTAACATCAAGTGTCTCTGGTCCAGAAGACCAAATAGGAAATATTTATCTCGAGATAACGGCACTATTGAAAATCCACAGATACATTAATGCTCTGGTAAACTTCCATCAGGACGACATGGCCTGAGCCCAAAAAACGGATTTTGAGCGAAGCGAAAAATCTATTTTTGGGTGAGGTAGCCATGTCGTCCTGATGGACCCTCCCTCTTTTTGACAAAAGGATAATGAATCCCTCCCTATGGTACTGTATCTGCAACACCTACAAAGCTACGAAGAATGGCTTGGTGGCGCCTCGCGGTGGCGATTCGGCGCACTATTTACAGTACAGTAGGAGTGTCGAGAGCATCGCCTCTTTAACGACTCTCCTATATTTTTGCCACTTTTTCCCTCTCGAAGCGAAAACGCTATTGGGGGTGTAGATAGCTATGAGACGTGTCAAGAATACGTCCTCTGATATACTCGATATTCCTTTTTAAATTTTAAGGGATCGCTCCAGGAGTTAGAATTCTGGATACCTTTGGTAAATTCTCTGGGATATATCACTGTAGTTAAATATACCTAGGAAGCTACTAATGAAGGAACTTCCATCAGGACAACATGGCTACCTCACCCAAAAATAGATTTTTCGCTTCGCTCACAATCCGTTTTTTAACTTTTCAGCTCTGGGAACACTTCCCTTCGGGGGTCTGTGATTCTTGGGACATTCAAAATCAGTTACATAATTATAGTTGTTATAATTCTTTTTTTGTTAAGTTCTCCGCCCTCCCCCCTCTCCCGTGAATGTCAGTGGGGGAGGGGGGCGCATACCTAACTTTCGTTCTTATGTTTCACTTTCCCTCTGGGTTACTCTTCGGAGTTTCACCCGGGGGAATTTCTGTTAAATAATTATTTATTTTTATTTCCCAGTTTACTATGCTGTTTCTTCGTTGGACTGAAGTGTGCCAACGAAGCAGAGCTGTCCTGTTTATGCCTGGGGAGTCTGCTGTCGCTGCCGTCTCTCTAGGACATCGTCATGGGCATTATCCCTTCTCTTAGAAGTTCTCCCGTGACAACTGTCAGCTCTTCAGTGCATCCTAGAACGATAAGGAGGTTTGCCTCCAAGGGTAGTTAGTTAACTTCCCTTCTTACCTTTTTCCTGGTCCTTAGGCGGTTATGCTCTTGGGGCTGAGCGACCGCCCTTGTAACTATGCTCAAGGGGCTGAGCGGTTGCAAGGCCGGACCATGGTACTTCAAGCGACTATG
Source organism: Palaemon carinicauda (assembly GCF_036898095.1). NCBI lineage: Eukaryota > Metazoa > Arthropoda > Malacostraca > Decapoda > Palaemonidae > Palaemon > Palaemon carinicauda. The sequence goes on from NC_090745.1 coordinate 17,689,707, forward strand.
CTCTCGGGGCTGAGCGGTCGCTTCTGTAGCTATGCTCAAGGGGCTGAGCAGCTGCAGGATCAGTCTTGTGACCTCTCGCGTTCGCGAGGGAGGCCGCTCTAAGGGCTCCTCTTCGGAGGATTGCTCCTTATGGTCTCTTCTACGAAGTGTCTCTTCGCGTGAGAGGACACTCATAGAGACTCCTCTCCGGAGGATTGTTCCTGTTTACCTCAGCTGATCCTACGGCCCTTAGGGGCACCATCACCAGTCTTTTCTACGAAGTGTTCACCTCTCTCGTTTGCGAGAGAGGCCACTCATAGAGACTCCTCTTCGGAGGATTGTTCCTGTTGGAACAGCTTGCTGTTCAGTCACTAACACTTCGGTGTTTAGTGACAGGGAAACTTTGGTTTCTCGTTACACTGACCCTTCGGGGTCTCGTAACATTAGTTACGCAGATCCCTTGGGCTCTCGTAACTTTAGTCACTACTACACTTCGGTGATTAGTGACAGGGAAACTTCGGTTTCTCGTTGCGCTGACCCTTCGGGGTCTCGCAACTCAAACCCTTCGGGGCCTCGCAACACAGGGTACGTTAGACCTTTGGTCTCTCGTGCCCTTAGTGGACCTGCTGACCTGCCGTATCCGTTCCTGACTGCTGACGCGCTTTGGGCGCCCACGCTCCCCGTTATCCAACGGGCTCCGATCCCTTCGGGGCAGAAGAGGCTATCCCTTCGGGGCAGAAGAGGCTTTCTCACATCGTGAGTAAGTCCCTTAAGCGCCAGGTATCCCCTGCTCGCCAACGTTCTCTTGCGCGCTAGCGCTCGGCTGCTGTTCCTGCTGTTTCTGAGACTGCCATCCAGAGACATCCTGTTCCAGAGGTTGTTAACCAACGTTCCCTGCGCATTAGCGCACATCGTTGGAGTTCCTGAGATAGCGCACAGGCGCTCACCAGCGGTTCAGCCGGCTGTGTCTCCAAGTTTCTTCTACGAAGGGCACCTCTTCCATTCGCGGGAGAGGTCCCTCATAGAGACCACTCTTCGGAGTGTCAAGCAGTACTTCCAATTGATCGTCGGCTCTATACTCTGAAGCAGACCTGCCTTGGTCCTCTTCAGGGGATGCCCTCCCTTTTAGGGACACATCCCAGTTCCTGATCCACCAGTTAGCTGATCCTTCAACCTAGCGCACGCATGCAGTTACGCGCGCGCACTCGCGCCGACGATATTCTGATGTGCACTAGGTGCGCAAGCGCCGACGATCTTCATACGCGCGTAAGCGCCGAGGATCGTCCGCACGCGGGCACCGATGGTTTCCCGCGCGCGATCGCCGACGATCTTCTTTCGCGCGCACGCGCCGATGATCTTCTTTCGTGCACAAGCGCCGACGATCTTCACACACGCGTAAGCGCCGAAGATCGTTCGCGCGCGCGCGCGATCGCTGATGATCTTATGCGCGCAAGCGCCGACGATCATCTTACATAGCCGGAGATCGTCCGCGCGCGGGCACCGATGGTTTCCCGCGCACAATCACCGACGATCTTCTTTCGCGCTAACGCCGACGATCTTCATACGCGCGTAAACACCGAAGGTCGTCCGCGTTTATTTATTCCGCTCGTGGGATGGTTTCCTGCGCGCAATCGCCAATGATCTTCTGTCGCGCGCAAGCGCCGACGATCTTCTGTCGCGTGCAAGCGCCGACGATCTTCTGTCGCGTGCAAGCGCCGACGATCTTCTGTCGCGCGCAAGCGCCGACGATCCTCTGTCGCGCGTAAGCGCCGACGATCCTCTGTCGCGCGCAAGCGCCGACGATCTTCTGTCGCGCGCAAGCCCCAAAGATCATCCACGCGTGGGATGGTTTCCCCCTCGCAATTGCCCACGATCTTCTTATGCGCTCAAGCGCCGACAATCGTCTTTCTTAGCCGAAGATCGTCTGAGCGCGGGCACCGATGGTTCCCCGCGCGCAATCACCGATGGTTCCCCGCGCGCAATCACCGATGGTTCCCCGCGCGCAATCACCGATGGTTCCCCGCGCGCAATCACCGATGGTTCCCCGCGCGCAATCACCGATGGTTCCCCGCGCGCAATCACCGATGGTTCCCCGCGCGCAATCACCAACGATCTTCTTTCGCGTTAGCGCCGACGATCTTCATACGTGTGTAAGCGCCGAAGTTTGTCCACGCGCGGGCTCCGATGGTTTCCCGCACGCAATCGCCGACGATCATTTTTCGTGCCCAAGCGCTGATGATCTTCATACGCGCGGAAGCGCCGAGGATCGTCCGTGCGGGCACCGATGGTTTCCCGCGCGCGATCACCGATACGCCCACGCTCACGCAAGTACGCGTGCGCGTGAGCGCGAATATCCTGCTACGCACAATTCATTCATGCGCTACCCAGAACAAGGCTTTTCGCGTGATCGGCGCACCGATTGCCAACGCGATCACGCCCGGGTTACATCAGGGATTCAGGCGGACAGGCCATCATCGCGTTCCCCTCCCCGCAAGCGCAGAACAGCGCGCTCGCCGGAGGAGGGGAGGTTTCCGGACAGGTCTAAGGACTCTTCTTCTCCCTTCATTGTAGATTCTCAACAGGCGAACCCTCATGTGTTGACTCCTCCAAGGGATCGAACGATCCCCCTCCCTCCAGAGGGAGTATCTGACAGTGCGACTGTCAGTCAGCAGCCCTGGTTTGACACCGTTGTCAGAGCGCTTACGCAGGCGATGAAGCCTGTGCTTTCTGACTGGGGTCACAAATCAGTGGCAACTTCCTCCCCCCCTGAAGAGGAAGAGAGGAATCCCTGACGTGGTATCTCCTCCAAGGACTATCCTGTCTCTTTGTGAGTCCTTACGTAAAGGCTCCTATCCCTCCTCAGACTTCCTCCCCCTCCCCTGCGGATGAGCATTACCCATCCCCAGGAGATTCGAAATATCTGGTCCGCTCCCCCATCACACCAATGGGGGAAACCCCGCCTCTTCCTGAGAAGTCTTCTCGTACGGAGGTGGCGAAAGCCTTACATCCTTCATTGCTGGAGTCCTGTATCCCTCCTAGGAGGGAACCGAAGGACTCGAAGACTGTTCCCAAGTCTTCCGCAAGGACCCGACAGGAACCAGATGGACCTTTGGAGAATGTCTGCGAGTCTCCCCAGGAAGAGCCTCTGGGGACGGGAGACCTTGCGGCCAGTCCGTCAGGAGGAGAGCTCCAGGAGTCAGAACATGCGTTCTGGTAGGTCATGACCCTCATGAGGAACCTCAAGGGGATCCCAGACCCAGAGATTCCTCCTCGTGAAGGGAAGGATACGGTCCTGGACCGAATCTACGGTACCCAGAAACTCCCTAGGGCCAATGCAGCTTTGCCCTGGTCCCAGGGCATGAAGAGCGCCAGAGACAAGGCCGAGGGCCAGCTCTCTGAGCTTGCCTCCTTCAATAGATCCAGTGCCGGTAACGAGCTCCTCCCTCCTCCCTGAGTAGGGATCGGTAGGGACAGGCCCTCTGGGCAGAAGTCCAGACCATGTTGAAGAAGGACTCTCTCCAAGAGGTTTTGGACGGGTCCCCAGGCTTCTACAGTCGACTCCTTCCTGTGAGAAGGCATCTGGAGGCTGGAGACCAGTCATCGACCTCTCGACACTGAACGGGTTTATCAAACAGTCTCCGTTCAGTATGGAGACGGCAGACACGGTCAGGCTTGCAGTGAGACCACAAGACTTCATGTATACACTGGACCTGAAGGACGCGTACTTCCAAATCCCAGTCCACCCGTCTTCAAGGAAGTACTTTAGATTTTGCCTGGAAGACAAGATATACTAGTTCAAGTTGCTGTGCTTCTGTCTCTCCACAGCACCTCAAGTGTTCACCAAGGTGTTCACTCTGATTTCATCATGGGCTCACAGGATCGGCATCCGTCTCCTCCGTTTCCTGGACAACTGGCTGATCCCAGCAGACTCGAAGGCAACCCTTCTTCGCCATCAAGACAAGTTTCTTGAACTTTGCTAAGATCTAGGGATCATGGTAGACCTCGAGAAGTCCTCTCTGCAGCCCTCTCAGAGTCTGGTATACCTAGGCATGGTCATAGACACCAATCTCCACAAAGCCTTCCCTTCAGACGACAGGATAGCAAGGCTGAGGAAGGTCGCGAGACCTTTCCTCACACGAGAAGAACTTCCAACCCAAACGTGGTTACGTCTCCTCGACCATTTCTCCTCCCTGGCCCGTCTGGTTCCCAACAGTCGCCTCAGAATGAGATCTCTCCAGTGGCAACTCAGGTAGCGGTGGAATCAAGTACATGATTCCCCGGACACCTTGATCCCTATGGGACAACCAGAACAGACGGACCTCCAGTTTGGGTAGCAGACGAGAACCTACGAAAGGGAGTGGATCTTCTCTTCCTCCCCCCAGACTTGATGCTGTTTTCGGATGCATCAAAGAAGGGGGGGGGGCCACGTTCTGAACCACAGGATCTCAGGCCGGTGGTCAGAATGAGGAAAGTACCTTCACATAAACCTGCTAGAGATGAAGGCCGTGTTCCTGGCACTTCAGAAGTTCCACCAAGCCTGGCGGACTACTCTGTGGTTGTGAGGAGCGACAACACCACAGTGATGGCTTATATAAACAGGCAGGGAGGTACCTTTTCAGAACAGCCATCCCATCTTGCAGTAGAGATACTGAGATGGTCCGAGTTCCACTCGATCACCCTAGCAGCTCGCTTCATCCCGGGCAAAGGAATGTGCTCGCCGACAGTCTGAGCAGAGCGACACAGATACTGGGTACCGAGTGGTCTTTGGATCCTCAAGTACCCTACAAAGTCCTGACTTTGTGGGGTTCCCCGACTGTGGACCTGTTCGCTACAGCGCTGAACTACAAGCTCCCGCTGTACTGCTCCCCGGTCCCGGATCCCAAGGCCCTCTGGTAAGATGCCTCCCAACAACGGTGGGGCAACATCGATGTGTACGCCTTTCCCCCGTTCTGTCTGATGAGGAGAGTACTCTACAAGACCAGAGTATCGGTCAGTCTTTCAATGACCTCCATAGCTCCGCTAGGGCATCACGCAGAATGGTTCACCAGACCTTCTGCAACTCCTTACGGAGCCTCCGAGGGAACTCCCTCCACGTCACGAGTTACTCACACAACCACATGCCAACATCTTCCACAAAGCCGTAGCTTCGCTTTGACTTCGCGCCGGAAGACTATCCAGCATCTCCTCAAAGAGAGAGGATTTTCGCAACAAGTTGCAAACAGGATGTCTGGACACCTGCGCAAGTCATCCGTAGTAGTCTACTAGGCGAAGTGGCGAGTTTTCTGTGGTCGGTGTCGTGGAAAGGGTATCTCCACTCGATGCCACTTCCATCAATAGCGGAGCTCCTCGTGTATTTCCGGGAGGAACTGTGCCTTTCAGTCTCGGCGGTGAAAGGCTATCTCTCAGCCTTAAGTCTTGCCTTCAGGCTCAAAGGATGGACATTTCTTCCTTGCTGGAACTTTCTCTTCTCATACGAAGCTATGAACTTACCTCCCTACAAACCACTACGTAAGGCTCCAGATCACCACCTTACTGGGTAGACAGTGTTCCTGCTAACCTTAGCCTCGGCTAAGCGAGTCACATGGTCTCTCATACGACATCGCCCATTCAAGGGGATGGGGGGAGGTAACGTTCAGGTTCGTCCCTGAGTTTGTTGCCAAGACTCAGAACCCGGGAGTGCAGGACCCGCGGTTCGACTCTTTTCAGGTTTCGAGTCTCCGTCCTGTAACAGATGACCCAGACCATCTCCTACTGTGCCCAGTAAGGAGTCTGAGGTTGTATCTTAAGAGAACAGCTGCAGTTCGTCCCCAGGTTCAAGCCTGGTTCGTGAGCACTGGGAAAACGAAGAGAAGGGTCACCAGGAATACCATCTCAGCCTGGATTCGCAAGGTAATACACCTGGCCTTGAATCCTGTCCCTTCTCCGTCACATCGCCCTAGAGTGCACGATGTCAGGGGCGTAGCTACGTCCCTGGCCTTCATGAAGTATCATTCAGTGACGCAGGTCCTGCAAGCTGGGGTGTGGAAGCGTCAGACCACCTTCACAGCCCACTACCTGCAAGACGTGACCCACAGGAGGCTCGATACGTTTTCTATCGGCCCTGTGGTGGCTGCACAACAGCTGGTCTAAACCTCAGGCTCCTTAATGGATAAATAGCAGAAGGTTGAGGGCATTGTTACCCAGTTTTAGTCTGCATGAATGAAAAGGTATATCTGGCCCTTATTCTTTTCTTCATCCTCTCCTCCCTTGGAGAAAGCAGCATCCTGGGTTCTCTGCACAGCTGACCTCAAACCACTGCAGGTAGACCATGCTTCCTTGTGTTCCTAGTATTAAGTGTAATACTGTCATGTCCCCATACCCTGATGAGGTGGTATTGGGAGGGTCCTAGCCTAGATTTCCTTCTGAGGAACTCCAGGTCAACTTCCTAGGACGAGTCACTTTTCACCTTCGCACACACCTTACGTAGGCCGCAGCAGTTTCACAACCGCTAGCGAGGAGCAGGGATTCCCTATTGTCCGAGTACGTAAACGCTCGAAAATGGAATCCCTGGGCAAGCCAAAGCCAGTATGGCAGAGACTTACCACCCTTCCTAAGGGTTAAGTCACTCCATGTAAATAGCGTGGTTTGTATTTCAGTTACGGAACAAATGACAAATTCGTAGATAATTTGTATTTGTTCCTACACTAAATACAAACCCTCATTCTTTACTATAGGAGATATTCTAGCGCGAGCTGGAAAATACGGCAGAAAAACCTTAACAAGGTCGATAACGACCGGACAGGTAATTACCCACCTGTCAGTGGTGGGGGACCGCCGGTCGGTAGCTGCTGTTTACCTTCAATCGAATTCTAGCCGTCGCAGTGGTAACACCTCTGCTCCTGCTTTATTTGGTGGCAGACTAGCCTTTTTTTTTTTTTTTTTTTGGAGTTTTGATTAATCCTTTTTCTTTTTCTTTGTAGATGATGTCCTCTATTTGAGGAAGTGTTCACGACGCCTTTATGTCACCGCTGGATGTGGTTCCTCTTTCCCTATGCCCCGTTACGGAGGTCATGGGTGTTCTGCTACTCTGCGGAGGATGGGATCCCCTGCCAAGTATGTAGAAGAGGTCTCCACATTACCTTCTCCTCCTCCCCCTCCACTTCATTGTCCTCCCCTCTTCGGAGGCTAGGAGGGAGAGATAGAGAAGAGGAAAAGGAGAGATCGCACTCCATTGCCCAGTGGGTTCTCTCCGGAATCACAGGCGACATTGGAGGAGACATAATCGTTCTTGCTCTTCCTCTCCTTCTGTCTCTTCACGAGATGTCTCGCCGTTAGTCTAAGCACTCTTGTCACAAACTTTTGAGCGCTTCCTTCTTACCCTAACATAGGGCATCAAGAGCGTATGCGCCAACATGCGCATACACTCCAACATGCGCATACACTCCAACAAGAGCATAGCTCCATCTCGTGCCATGCGCTCACCTGCGCACAAACTCCTGCGCGCCACCAATCTTCTGCGCAATGGCACTCTCCTGCGCCTGCACGTGCGCATACGCGCCCAACACCATCCTACGCGACAGATAAAACCTGCGCGTCAACTTTCTACTGTTAGAAGGTCTTCTGACAAGGCAGCCATGCTGCCTTCTCCCGCAGCACCAGTGCTTACCAACGCGCTAGCGCTTTGCAACACCCCAACGCTTATCAACGCGCCAGCACTTACCGGCGCACCAGCCTTCTCCCGCATCCGCAAGGATATGCGGGCACGCCCGCGCGCCCATATGATTCCACGATGGGGAATTTTCTCCTGCGCGCGCGCGCGCGCGCTCCCTACGGTTGGAACAGACGTGCGAGATAACTCTCCCGCACGCCTGTGTACGCCTTCACCTATTCTCACCGAAGAGACAGGCGAAATAGGAAGAGACGCTATCATTCTCGCTCTTTCTCGCCTTCTGTCTCTCACCGAGACTTTCTGCCTCGAGATTATATACACTCGTGCCACAAATCTGAGAAGAACGATCCCTCTCGTCATCATTCTGCCCCGCTGTCGTCGTTGTGCGAGGGATCATCTAAGAAAACAGGAGAGAGGCCAAGGGCAAAGCACGTCCTAACCTCGAACCCTCTTCTTTGCATATTAGTTTGAGGGTCTCCGTCCGGTCTAGAAAAAGTCAGATAGAGCGCTTCTCCTTGCTTTTCTCTCTATCTTCAGAGAGATCGCTCTCGCCTTTGAATTAGCGATCTCTGATCCTTTGGGGTCTCGTGACAAGGAAACCTCGGTTTCCTGGTGCGCTGTCCCTTCGTTTGCTCACAGCTAGTTGCTGAAACCTTGGGTTTTTGTGCATTTAGTCTCTCTGACACTTCGGTGTTTCGTGACAAGGGAGACTTCCGTTTTCCCGTTGTTCTAACCCTTCGGGTTCTCGCAACACAAACTCTATGGGCACGTACGTGCATGCTGAACCTTCGGGTTCTTGTGACACAAGTCATCAAGAGCGTTACTCTTATGTCAAGAGAGTCTTTGGACTCTTGTCACGCGGAGTGTTCGCGTACACCCATCCAACACTATGCCCATAATGATCAGGAGTTTTACTCTTATGGCAGAGTCTTCAGACCCCAGTCACGCAGGTGTTCGCACGCAATTAGCGCTACACACGCAAAATCTCCGATCATACACTCGCGGGGTCAATCCCTTGCTCCCGTGTTTCAGACAGGACAACCTCACTAATTCCTTTGCTCCCTATTGAGTTAAGGATTTTGAGTCTCTCGGAAACCTCGAAAGAAGGTGAAGGGGTTCGCCCCCTTCTTCTCTTCGGTTGAGAGCAGAAGGGAAAAGTCATGTGGCAGCTCATGAGCTGCCCATGTTACGAGGGAACACTCGTTGTCAACCTGCAACTTGATCAACTTATTGGGAAACTCAGATTGCTGACAGGAGGTTCGCCTCCGGGGATTAGAGATCCTTCCCTTACGAGGGAGTGATAACCTTCCTCGGAATTGGACTGCGTGAAAGATCCATTCCCCTTCCGAGGGAAAGCTTCCCCACTTCAGACAGTCAGCATCCTTCCCTCCTTTGTAAGGAGTTGCAAACAGCTAAATGAGTTTTACCTCTGCTATCTTGTCCCCGAAGACTGTGCTTTCTCCCCTGGAGGTGGGGAAAAGCAAGTCTACGGCTTATGCCTCCTTCGGGGGGAACTTCTCCCTGGGAGTATGCTGGGCTCAGGCGATGTCCTTCTTCGGGAGGACTTCTCTCTCGTTCACGAGAAGAGATTTTTTCGCCTACGTTTTTTCCGTAAAACTGGGAGTAAACTTGCCTTAGGTGATGCCCTCCTTCAGAAGATCTTCTCTCTCGTTCGCGAGAGAGAGATAGTTACGCCTTTGCTTTTTTCCCATAGAACTGGGGGAAAGCTTGTCTTAGGCAATGTTCACCTTCAGGAGAACTTCTCTCTCGCTCGCGAGAGAGATTTTTACGCCTTCGCTTTTTTTCCCATAGAACTGGGGGAAAGCTTGTCTTAGGCAATGTTCTCCTTCGGGAGAACTACTCTCTCGTTCGCTAGAGAGATTATTACGCCTCCGCTTTTTTTTCCCATAGAATTGGGGAAAGCTTGTCTTAGGCAATGTTCTCCTTCGGGAGAACTTCTCTCTCGTTTGCGAGAGAGATTATTAAGCCTATGCTTTTTTCCCAATGAATTGGGAGAAAGCTTGTCTTAGGCCAAGTCCCTCTTCGGGAGGACTCCTTTCTCGTTCACGAGAGGGAGTTTTTTACGCCTACGTTTTTTCCCTAGAACTAGGAGAAAACTTGTCTGAAACGACGTCCTCCTTCGGGAGAACTTCTCTCTTGTCCTCGAGAGAGAGATTATTACGCCTATGCTTTTTTCCCATAGATATGGGAGAAAGTTTGCCTTAGGCGATGTCTCCCTTCTGGAGGACTTCTCCCTCGTTCGCGAGAAATAAATTATTAAACCTACGCGTTTCCCCATAAAGAGGGGAGAAATCTTGCCTTTGGCAATCCTTCCTTCAGGAAAACTTTTCCCTTGTTGAGAGAGAAAAGTTAATACGCCTACGCTTTTCCCCATAGGGCAGGGAGAAAGCTTGTTTTAGGCAATCTCCTTAGGGAGAACCTTCCTAGCTTCACGAGAGAAACTTGTAGGAGTTTACTGATTTACGTTCCTCCCTCTTACGCCTTTTGGTTCTCCTCCAGGGGCGGAGCGAGAGCCTTGTATTAAGCGATATTCTCCTTCGGGAGAACAAATCTACCCTGCGGAGGAGTTATTTTCATCCCTGACGTTCTCCCCCTCGTGCTGGTAGGAGACGTCTTTTTGATCCTACTGGTTCCCCTCGCGTTGACCCCTTGGGGTCTCGGGACGATAACCCTTTCGCCGGGTGTGATCGGGAGCCTTTAAACTTTCGTCATGTTTATCCTACGGGTTTTCATGACCTTAGGAGGCCTTCGGGCCTCTGTCGCGTTGGACTTTCGAGTTCACACGACTTGGAACCTTCGAGTTTCAGTTATGCGAGTAGTCTGGCTCTGCTAACAATTAGCACAGAGTGTCCGTGCACGCGATCATCGTCATTAAGAGTTTACTCTTAAGACAGAGCCTTCCGACTCTCGTCAGCGGTCTTCGCCATTACCTCCAGACACTCCGACTTCTACCATTCTTCCCCTTTCGATAAGAAAGATACGAGGGGTAAGATATAAGGTTTGTCTGCTACTCGCGTCTCCACTTTTTCTTGTAATAACATGCGAGGAATTATCGCAGCCTGAGGATTCCTCGTGAGTGCTGCCGTCGAGGGACTTAGAATCCTCCTATTTAAGGACTCTAAGAACTATGTGTTATATCTCATGCCTCGGCGATTTGCATCTGTCTCCTCGACCCGTTGTCTCTCCAGCCTTAGACAGGCTATGTATTGACAGTCTGGGGTTCGAGTCCCGGCCAGACTCGTTAGAGCCTTCAGTGCCTACAACCTTACCATCCTTGTAAGCTAAGGTTTGGGGGAGCCTATAGTTCTATCTGCTGAGTCTTCAGCAGCCACTGCCTGGCCTTCCCTGGTCCTAGCTGGGTTGGAGAGGAGGCTTGGTCGTTGACCATATATGGTCAGTCTCTAGGACATTGTCCTAACAGCTAGTGCAATGTCACTGTCCCTCGCCCCTGCCTTTCTTGAGCAACGTGTCTTACGTTCGCTGAAGGGTCTGCCCTATGTGCCCTTAAGGGCCTCAGACCCTCTCTGAACCTTAAGACCGTCTTCCTCGTACCTCTTTCCTCCGCTAAAAGGGTCAGTGAGCTACATGGTCTCTTACGCCACCCATTCTAAGAGATGGGGGGGGAGTGTCTCGCAACTTCGTACTGGGCCTGGTGGCTAGACTCACAATCCTTCATCTACCGATGGGAGATTTTGAGAATATCCACTCTCAATAGATAACAGGATGCAGTCCAATCGTTACTATGCCCAGTCAGGGCGTCAAAGAAACATCTGAGGCGCACCAGACTTTTCAGACCACGTCTCCGTCATCTCTTCCTTGTTCCAACAGGGTAAAGAAGAGAATCTCTCGCAACACCATCTCGTTCTGACTTAAAGTTATTGCAAGGTCTTTTCACGGAGACCCAGAGGCAGCACAACCCAGAGCCCATCAAGTCAGGGGAGTGGCTGCCTCTTTGGCGTTTAAATTTTTCTCAGTCTCCCAAGTTTTAAGTGTTGGGGTCTGGAAACGCCAATCTAAATTCACTGCTCACTATTTGAGCGACGTGACACATAGGTCTCTAGACACCCTTTTTATAGGGCCTATTGTGACAGGTTAACAGATGCTGTTACTACCTTACGCCCTTTCAGGGGACAGTAACCATTGGTTGAGGATTCTGGGTTACACTAGGTTTTAAGGACATCCTTTGATCTTCTTCGTCTCCTTCTCCCCCACATCTGGGGATCCTAGCCTGTATCCAGTTTCAGCTAGACTCGCCAATGGAAATAAGGTACGATACTCATCTGATTCCTCTCACAGAGTATAAGTTATACTCGTTGTCACGAGGTTTCCCCTTGGCAAGGTCGGGGGAATCCTAAGTTTGAAGGGGTCCGAGTCGAATGTTCCTGACCCACTTCATCCTGAAACATTTGTTTCCATGAAGTTGGAAACCTTCAGTCGTACTGAGATTCTGGGGATCTACAAAGAAAGAAGATAACGGAAGATTGTTGCTTCAAAAGAGTCTAGTCTGAGAACTATCTTCCCTAAAGATAGGGAACTCCTTGGCCACCCTGGCCTCAAGACTAAGTCTCCTATAGTAAAGAATGAGGGTTTGTATTTAGTGTAGGAACAAATGACAAACTTGTAACAGAGTTTGTATTTTTCCTAACATACAAACCCGAATTCTTTACACAAATCTTCCCTCCATCACCGCCCCCTAGGATAGTCCTAACTAGAATCCGATTGAAGGTAAACAGCAGCTACTGACTGGCGGTCCCCTACCACTGACAGGTGGGTAATTCTGTCCGGCCGTTAACGACCTTGTTAAGGTTTTTCTGCCGTATTTTCCAGCTTGTGCTAGAATATCTCCTATAGTAAAGAATTCGGGTTTGTATGTTAGGAAAAATACAAACTCTGTTATAAGTTTGTATTTTTTCCTAACTATACAAACCTTAGCTATTTACACATATTTGCCCCCCAGCCCTGTCCCCCGAGATAAGTCCTACCTCTAAGTAAAGTGGAGCACTCACTGTGTGTGTGAGGGGGGAGGGGTAGCAAGCTACCCCTCCCTACCCCCCCCCCCGCTAACTAGCGGAGGGGTAGTAAACCCTCGTTAAAATTCTTATGGCTCGTCATTTCAGCTACGCCGAAGTAATTACCCCATGTAAAGGTTTGTATAGTTAGGAAGAATACAAATTATCTACGAATTTGTCATTTTTGGGAAAAAGTCGTCTACCCCCATGGAAGGTAATATTATTTGCAAACCACTTTTAACGTAAACATTGGCCCCATAACCATCCTCATCCTAGTCATAGGAGTTAAGCCTTCAGTCTCACCCTCCCGTGACCCGCAAGTTTTGTCGTCTTTTTCATATAGGTAAGTCATTCCTCAATAGTCATTATATGTGTTTTGTGACCGGGGAACATCTTAGGTTTGGTTAGGTGGGTTTGTTAGGTTCTGTGCCCTTTTTTGTACTTTTTATATATTGTGTAACACTTATATGGAATATTTATTTAAAATACGCATGGAAATATTTATCATTACTATCGCTAGTAATGTCACCGTACCGATGGTAACTCTGTGTATCATTCGTAACATGGAGAATTTTACCGTTTTCAGTAAATACCTGAGGTTTGTGACCTGTCATACTACTAGGTTAGGTTAGGAGGGTTTGTTAGGTTCTGTGCCCTTTTTGTACTTTTTATATATTGAGTAAAACTTATATGGACAAATTATTTAAAATTCGTTTGGAAATATCTATCATTGCTATCGTTAGTAATGTCATCGTGCCGTTGGTAACTCTGTGTACCATTCGTCATGGTTTGTAACACTGTGTATCATTGGTAACGTTGCTAATGTTATCGTTCGCAGTACATTCGTAAGGGAAGTGACACCGTTGAACAAGTGCTTATATTTAAATATTTTAACACAACATATATGACAACAGTAATTATATTTAACCATTTTAACAGGAAATATATGTTTTCCTGTAGGAAATAACGTGATTTAACCGGTTTTCACCTTTATTTCATCCGTAATAACAGTAACCAATTTGGCAACTTAAAGTTAGTCAAATTGGTTGATCTGTTTGTTTGCGGTTGAAATGAAGGTCAAATTCTGTTAAATCTCGTTATTTTCTATAGGAAAATATATTTGTTCCGTAACCGAAATACAAACCATGCTATTTATATAGGGTTTACTTTAGGCGTAGCTGAAATGACGAGCCATTAGATTTTTAACGAGGGTTAACTACCCCCCGCTAACTACCCCCCGCTAGTTAGCAGGGGGTAGGGAAGGGGTAGCTTGCTACCCCTCCCCCCCACACACCGGTGAGTTGTCTCACTTCACTTTTGGCTCGGACGAAGTACAGACGTTGCTGTTTTCGTCCTCGTTAATGACAGCCTTAACTTGGTTTTTTTGCTTTTTCTAGTTCTGTGTGTTTGGAAGTTGGCCTCAACTGTTATCTTCGTTATGCGCAAGAGCCCTGGACTCGCTGGCTGCCGTTGTGGGACCTTCATGTCAGCGGAGGACACCGATCCTCACACCCTTTGCCCGCAGTGCCGAGGCCGACGGTATGATAGGGAGAATACTTGCGGTGAGTGTAGGGAGTTGTCTGCCTCCCAGAAGAAGTCCAAGAGAGACCGTTCTCCTTCACGGGCAACCTTGGAGAAGGAAGGCTCTAAGGACTCCTCTTCCGCCGCCCGAACCTCCTTAGAAGCTCCCACTCGATCGGTCTCTCGTGGGAGACTGCCAAGTGGTAGCGCAGGCCCTAGTGGTGTTTCCCGACCTCGGGGTGCGGGAGAGGGCGTTGCCTCCCTTAGCGTGGCAGCTCCCTCTTCTCCTCCGGGGGAGGATAATTTGGAATTTGATGAATATGACCAAACTGTGTCTAATAATGATTTGTTCCAGCTTTGGGCTTCCTTGGGGCTTAAGGGCTCGCCCTCCAAGGAAGCCCTGTTTGACCTGATCCAGTTGGGGGCTGCGGTCAAACAGTCCCCGGTAATGCCGGAGGTATTCCCTTCGGATTTTGTCGACACTGTTTTGGCCGAGCCTTCCGACGGGTCTGGTCAAACCCTTGATACTGCTCCTGTTGCGGACGTTGATGAAGGCTCTCCGCACCCCTCCGAAGATCCTCCGAGGGGGGAGGGGAGTTCCATGGTCTCTCCTGCGGGCGGGTCTCCCCCTCGGGGGAGCGAGCTGACAGAGACTCCTCTTCGGAGGACTGATGACCCGGACGCCCTTCCTCGTGGTCGTATTCGACGTAAGGCCCGTCGGCCTCTTCGCAGCAGAGGATTTCCTTCTCCCTATAAGGGAGTTAGGAGGCGCCTCTTTGGGTCGTCCTCTCCTGATCCTCCCCTCCTGATCCTCCCCCTAAGGAGGAGCCCCCCCGGCAGGAGCAGCCCGTCACAGCAGCGCCCCTTGACCTCTCCGCGGATCGTTCGCGATCCCCTACGCCTGCCAGACCTTCCGACCTGCCTTCTCCGTTCCTGGCTGCAGATGCACTTTGGGGGCCTTCTCACCCTGTTATCCAACAGGCACCGATCCCTTCGGGGAAAAGGGACTCTACTCATGGTGTGGGTAAGTCCCTTGCGCGTCAGGGTTCCCCTGCGCGCCCACCTGGGAGTTCGCGTGCAGTAGCGCTCAAGCGCTCCCCAGAGTTACAGTTTTCGGACTTGACTCGCCAGCGCTCTCCTGCTCGGCAGCGATCACCTGCTCGCCAGCGCTCTCCTTCTCGCAGGTCTCCTGCGAAGCAGCGCCCTCATGTTCCTGATGTGCGCAAGGCGCACCCACATTCTCCTGAGCGCCCTCTTTCTCCTGTGCGCAGCCGCGCTACTGCTCAGCCTGTTCCTGATGCGCGCCCAGCGCGCCAACGATCACCACCGCATCCACGATCGCCAGATCTGGACTTAGGCAGGGGTTCCATCCCGTCGCCTCGCCCACGCGTCTCTGCGCGCCCTTCTGCTCCGGCGCAACAGCGAGCTAAAGCTCCTGTTCGCGAGCGTTCGCCTGCGCGTTCGTCTCAGTCCACCTCTTCAGATGTGCGCAGTAATCTTACTACGCGCAACGATCTCCTGCACGATCACTCGCCTGTGCGCAAACGCTCTCCTGAGCGTCATCGCCCTCTTAAGTCTCATCGCCCCAGGTCTGCGACTCGCCCGCGCGATAAATCGCCTGTGCGCAGTCGTTCACCCGTCCGTGATACGCGCCGTCGTTCTCCGGAGTACACGCGACATCGCTCGCCAACGCACCGGCGTTCTCCAACGCACCAGCGCTCTCCGCCTGGCAAATGCTCGCCAAGTTGATCGCGACTTTTTTCGTCCGAACGTCGCTGTTCTCCTACGCGCCGCTGACGGTCGCCTAGTGCTCAGCGCACACCTTCACCTACGCGATCACGCGCCAACGCGTTCCCTCGCCAACGCGCCATCGTGTTCCTTCGCCTGCGCGCTCGCGCGCCCACGCGCCATCTCCCCCGCGCGCCCACGCGCTCCCTCGCCCCCTCGCCCGCGAGCGAACGCTCCCGTGCACATTCTTCCACACGCGGCAATGCGCCCGCGCTTCGGAAATCGCCTGCGCACGATTCCTCGAATGCCTTGTCGCGTGAGAGCCGCCACGATCCCCATTCTCGCAGGGATCATCAGCGCGGCCAACTGATAGGGACACGGACTTCCAGATCAGCCTCTGGATCGCCACTGCGCAAGCGTAGGATTACCTACCAAGACCAGGACCAGGACCAGGAAGGATCTACGGAGAGGTCCATGCAACATTCTCTTTCTTCTTCTTTTCAGGCAGGCCTCGTGGTGTCCACTCCGAAGGGTCAGGAGATCCCCTTCCCTCCAGCAGGGATAACTGACACAGCGTCAGTTACCCGTCCGCCTTGGTTCCGTCACATAATGAACGCAGTGGTTCAGGCTGTGAAGCCTGCCCTCGTTGATTTGGGACTTAAACCAACAGCAGACTCATCCCCGCTGAAGAGAAGGAGAGGAGTGGACTTCGTGGTGACTTCTCCTCGGGAGAAGTTGGCTCCCAAGAGGTCGGTCAGGAGGATGCCTACGCCTTCTCCTACGCGTGCTGTTTCTTCTTCTCCTGTGGACGGGGTGGTTCCGTCCTCAGGAGAGTCCAGCGAGGCAGGGTTGTCCCCCACGGCACCAATGGGAGGAACCCCTCCTCTTCGGAGAGAAACTTCTCGCGAGGAAGCCACTTCCGAACCTCTATGCTGGAGTCCTGTATTCCTCCTAGGAGGGAGCCCAAGGACTCCAAGACGATTCCTAAATCGTCATCCAGGATCCGTCCAGAGCCAACTAGACCCCCGGAGGACGTCCACGTAGCTCCCCAAGATGAGCCTTTTGGACCGGAGACTTAGCTGCCAGTCCGCAAGGAGGAGACCAGTTCGAGTCGGAACACGCTTTTTAAGGACCCGGAGACTGCCCCTCGTGAGGGCAAGGACATGGTGCTAGACCAAGTCTACGGCACCCAGAAACCCCTTAAGTCCAAAGGGGTGAAAGGGGCCAGGGACAGGGTCGAAGCCCAGCTCTCCGAGCTCGCCTCCTCCGGTCGTTCTTCTGCCGGGTTCAAACTCCTCCCGCCTCCTCGAGTACATCAGAGGAGGTACTTTGAGATCATGGGGGAGTCCAGCATGGCCCTTCCGCTCGACCATTCCGTGGTAGAGCTGACCAGGGGAACTCCTCTCGAGAAGCTCTCCGCCCGGCAGGTGACGTTCTCGGCGTCGGAGATCCTGAACCTTGAGAAGGTCGCGAAGAGTGCCATGCAGGCAACTTCGTGGCTGGACGTTTAGCGGGGATCTTTGGGCATCCTATTGCGCTCTGAGGATCTGTCCAAAGAGAGCAATAGGAAGGCTTTGGAGACCTTCCTCCTCTCGGGCACGCGCCCCCCAGATGCTGAAGCCTTGATGAGGATGGGGGGCTTAGGGATTAGCAGCTGGGCTCTAATGAACAGTGGGAACTACTTCCCATTGGACCTCGGTGCCCAGCTGTCGATCCAACTAAATCAGTCAGCACTTTCTCTTTTACTTTTGATTATTTCTTTTTTCTCCCATCTCTTCCTTTTGGTCTCGATATTGTTGACGACTTTGGCATATTCGATTATACTTTGGATGCTGCTTTGGATTTAGCACAGTGTGGGATGGACTGCCTTCCATCTCATCCTGTGCCAGTTTAGACGCCATCACCCTCTGGCAGACCCCATTGGGTGCAGACCAAGTCTGTTAAGAGTCGGGCTCCAGTGATCCGGTTTTAAGTCACCCATATTTGCGGGTAATGGGTGACGCCAGGCATTGGAGTCAACGGTGGGAGGGGCTAACTATCCCCACTGACCAGTGTACGCCCACCTTAAGAGAGGCAGCCCCTCTCTAATAGAGGACTGGTCCCCGCTGAAGCCTCTTCTCGTGTTGGGCCACATGGGATAGGAGGACTGACATCCTCCGATAAGAGGTGGATAACCCGGCTTGCTCATAACAAAAAAAAACCCACCCCTCTATTGACGACCTGGAAAATACAAACATGGACCTCAGTACAGACAGCTCCAACTCGGGTTCTAACATTGTAACGTTGGAACCTTATTCACGTCATGTGAATAATAAAACGCTAGAGAAGAAGAGAGAGAGAGAGTGAAAAATGATGACAGTACAGAAAGATATAGAAAAGTAGAAGTATTACCTGGTCACTATGAAGTAGTGAATTATGAAAATTTTTTTATCTTGGAATTTGAAAACGGAAGAAATGAGCGTATAAATGTTTTTAAAGCTAATAGGGAAATAGTTGCTTTATGTGGAGGACAGCCAAAAATTTTACCCCAGGGAAATGGAAGTCTCTTGATAGAGACACTGTCCCCATTACAAGGTGAAAGGTTAAAAACACTTACAACATTGAATGGTCATAGCGTAAAATACGTTTCACACCCTACTTTCAACCAGAGTAGAGGTGTGATATATGCTCCAGAATTGTTGGATATAGAGGAAAAAGAAATTGAGGATGAACTGAAAAATCAAGGAGTAGTTAAAGTAGTCAGAATGAGAAAGAGAGTTGGAGAACAAAGTATCCCTCTTGCTACTCTGATTATAACATTTGATCAATGCCGATTACCAAATGTTATAAAAGCTGGTTGGCTATCTTTGAAGGTAAAACCATATATCCCGTCACCATTGCGATGTTATCATTGCCAAATGTATGGTCATTTAAGCCAGAAATGTAAAGAAAAACTAAACAATAAGCCAGCTGTTTGTGCCAACTGTGGAAAACGTAGTCATGGAGTATGCATAGAAAACCCTAATTGCATACATTGTGGGGAAGCACACCCAGCTACATCTAAAAGCTGTGTAAAGTTTATTTTGGAAAAAGAAATTCAGGCCATTAGGACCATGGAAAGGGTTACTTTTAAAGAGGCTCGTAAAAGAGCTCTTGAAAAGCAAATAAGACCAGGGCAACCTTTTTCAATGGTTCTGAAGAAAAACTTGCCAAACCACACAGATGAAAATTATATCTCTACTTCTAAGATAAAGAATCAAATGAAAGTAGTTAAAAGAGGTTGAAAGGCCCATCGAAAATCTATATCCAGAAATTGTAGAAAAATCAAAACGGATACTTAAAGATCTGAAAATTATTCAAAAGCCAACTACTCCGATTTTAAACAATAGTACAAACCTCTCACCGGCCGTGTCCTTGCCTGATCTGATGGAGGTTGCACTTGAAACCAATTTACCTGGTGAACCTGTAGTGGGGAAGATGCAAAAACCTGATAGATCACAACCTTTTAATCGAAAAAGAGAGAGACCTCCCTCTCTCTCGCTTCCTACCATAAGAAACATTAAAGTCACGACTTCAAATAAATATGATATCTTGTCTGCTGATGTTTCTGAACAACTAGAAGGTAAATTGAACCAATCAGAAATTCAAGTTGAGGTCCACCATCCTCCTCAACAATTAGATCAAAAGGACACAAAGAAAAAGAGAAACACAAAACCCACTATATCAAGATCCTCTCTAGAGTTACCTCCGGGAAATATTGTTAGATCAAATATTGCCAATGGGAAGACTTCATCTAAGGTGTCTTCCAAAAAATAAACCATAGTTTTTTCCTCCATTCTGCAATGGAATTGCCAGGGTTTAAGGGCGAAATATGAACAACTTAGCTCCTCATACTTGAGCACTCCCCTATAACAGTATGTCTACAAGAAAGCAAGCTCGATGCTAATACTCCTTGTCCTCGAGAGTATGTTAGCTATAGGACACCATATGATCAGGGAGCCATGGGGGAAGTCTTATATACGTTCGTCGAGATGTTCCCCAAATATCTTTGTCTATCTGTACCCCTCTGCAGGCAGTAGCTGTACAGATTGATATAGGGAGAAAATACACAATCTGTTCTCTTTACTTGCCTCCAAATGATAACATCTCATATGATAATATAGTAGAGGTGATTAAACAACTCCCACAACCCTTTCTCTTACTAGGAGATCTTAATAGTAGACATCCTTTATGGGGTGATGTTTTAGCAAATGCAAGGGGTAATATTATATTGTCAATTTTGGAGAATGAAGATGTCGGACTCCTCAATACAGGAGAGCCCACACATTTTCATGTACAGACAGGTACCTTGTCCTGCATTGACCTATCAGTTGCAAGCTCTAACTGTCTTCTCGATTTTAATTGAAGAACATTAGATGATTGGCATACTAGTGATCATGCACCAATCATTATAAACACCAACAATGGTCCACCTTTACAAAGATCGCCTCGATGGAATCTTGATAAGGCGGACTGGAATAGATTTCGGGAGTTAAGTGAAATTGAAGGAAATGCAGAACAGTTTGAAAGTGTTAATGATGCCATAGACTTACTTAATGGAACTCTTCACACAGCAGCAGTGAATTCCATTCCCAAAACAACTGGGATATTCAGACGACGACCAGTCCCCTGGTGGTCATCAGAACTAACTGCCCTGCACAGAGCCACAAGAAAGTCTTTAACTCGATTGCGCATGCGCCGTAATGAGGAGAATTTAGTCATATACAAGAAATGTAGAGCACAGTTCCGCCATGCCATGAAAGAAGCTAGGCGCCAGTCTTGGATGTCATTTGTTTCCTCCATTAACAGTAGAACACCAACATCATCTGTGTGGAGGAAAGTAAAAAAGATAGCAGGCAAATTCACCCCAAACCCACCACCAGTGTTAAAGATAAATGGCCAGTATATAACTGGAGCAACCGACGTTAGCAATGCCCTGGCTAACCATTTCTCAAATGTATCGTGCAAGTGTGAAGCAGCTCCTGGTCACCAGTATAGGAGCATTGAAGAAAAGAAAGTTTTAAACTTTGCAACAAGAAAGCAAGAGTCATACAATTCTCCTTTTACTGAAAGAGAATTTGATTCTGCTCTTGCTACGTGTAAGGATACAGCCCCTGGACCTGATGGAATTCCATATGCAATGATTAAACATGTACCTTTTAATACAAAGTTATTCATTTTAAGCATTTTTAATAGAATATGGCATGATCATAGTTATCCAAGTGTTTGGGAACTAACCATTATTTTAGCCTTTTTAAAACCCGGTAAGGACAAGTTTTTAGCAGCAAATTACCGACCTATTGCATTGACATCTTGTTTATGTAAAATCATGGAGAAGATGGTCAATGCAAGACTGATTTGGTACCTTGAAAAGAAGAATATTTTATCACCCATTCAATGTGGATTCAGGAAAATGCACTCAACGACTGATGTGCTGATATAACTTGAGTCCTCCATTTGTGAAGCCTTTGCTTCCAAACAGCACCATGTGACAGTCTTTTTTGATCTTGAAAAGGCATATGATACCACATGGAGATACGGTATACTTAAAAGAATCCATGAGTGCGGATTGAGAGGAGAGCTACCACTGTTCATCGTCATTTCTTTCAAATAGAGTTTTCCAAGTGAGAGTTGGAGAAGTTCTATCACAGAGTAAATGCCAGGAAGAAGGAGTTCCTTAGGGGAGTGTGCTGAGTGTAACCCTTTTTGCACTAGCAATTAATGGGATATCCTCAGTCATTCCCCGGGATGTTCTCGCAACATTATTTGTGGATGATCTCTCCATATCATTTGCTGAGGCCAGAATGGCAATGGTTGAGAGAAAAATCCAACTCTCTATTGATAAAATTATCCATTGGGCCGATATGAATGGATTTAAATTCTCGACAAGTAAAACTATAGTTGTCCATTTCTGTCGTATACGGGGAGTACATCCAGACCCGGATATATACATCAAAGGTCAACGGATCCCATGTGCAAGTGAAGCTAAATTTTTAGGGTTGATATTTGATTGTAGGCTTACATGGGTTTCTCACTTAAAAGCATTAAAAGCTAAATGTGTTG
The DNA here is from genome assembly GCF_036898095.1 of Palaemon carinicauda. Taxonomy (NCBI): domain Eukaryota; kingdom Metazoa; phylum Arthropoda; class Malacostraca; order Decapoda; family Palaemonidae; genus Palaemon; species Palaemon carinicauda. Next base: position 17,711,694 of record NC_090745.1, read on the forward strand.
AAGCTATGAATCTTTTAAAAGTATTGTCGCATACATCATGGGGGGCAGACCGCAACACAATTTTAAAATTATACAAGTCCTTGATATTTTCCAAAATTAGTTATGGATGCGAAATATACTCCTCAGCAACCCCAAGCCGGTTAAAAATATTAGATTCAATACATCATGCTAGCATTAGATTGTCCACAGGAGCCTTTAGAACCTCCCCTATCACAAGTCTCCTTGTTGATGCTGGGGAGTTGCCTCTAGACCTTTACCGGATGTCCTCTTATTATTCGGTATTGGTTTAGATTGCAAAGACTTCCTAATTCTTCAGCCTTTCAGACTGCAAGCCTTGTAAGGCACTCAACCTACTTTGAGTTGCACCCAAAATCTCCTCAACCTTTTGGGTTTTTGGTTAAACAATTATTAAACAATCTGGATATAATTAGAATTAGGGTGCTTCCATTCAAGATATCATCAACGCCTCCATGGAAATTACCAGACATATCTTTTTGTAGATACTTTATTGGAGTTAAGAAGAATATGACTGACTTAGAATCCAGGTCTCTTTTTATGGAACATGTAGAAGAACATAGTGGATCGACTTTTATATATACTGATGACTCCAAATCTGATGCTGGCGTTGGATTTGGAGTACATAGTAATGATTTTAATTGTAGAGGTGCACTTCCTCTAACAGCTTCCTTATTTACTGCCGAACTGTATGGCATACTAACCGCTATTGAGAAAATAGCTTTGGAAAAGGAGGGTAATTTTACAATTTTTAGTGATGCAAGGAGTGTTCTTCAAGCTTTAGAAGTTTTTAATTCTAGTAACCCTCTAGTTTTAAAGATTTTAGAATGGCTTTTTATTATTGGACAGAGAGGTATAACAGTTCGATTTTGTTGGGTTCCAGCACATGTAGGTGTGTCTGGAAATGAGAAGGCAGATTTACTGGCGAAGAATGCGGCATCCAAGTTGCTACCAAGGAGGTATCCCATTCCGTGTAACGATTTTCTACCTTACATCAAGAAATTGGTTTGTGATAAATGGCAACAGCACTGGGATAGTCAAGATGGCAATAAAATGAGGGAAGTAACAAATATCATATCACCTTGGAGGTATAACATGATTCCCCGAAAATGGGAGACGACTCTTTGTCGTCTCCGTATTGGTCACACACGGTTGACACACAAGTTTCTGCTAAAGGGCCAACACCAAACGTATTGCGAGGACTGTTTAGTACCTTTAACAGTGAGGCATTTGTTGACCGAATGCCCTAATTTTACTAACTTAAGAAATAGATATCTGTTTGAAGCTCGAGGTGAGGATGGCAGGTTCATCCTTGCCAAGATTCTTGGACATGATGTGTCCTATTATGCGAGTGGAATTTTTAGATTTATTTCAGAAGCAGGTCTTCTGAAAATTATTTAACTATTGTAATGACTTCTTAATTTTTATGGTTTTAATTGAATTCTCTTTTAATTTTCATATACAGTGAACCCTCGCTACTTCGCAGTTCGACCATCGCGGATTCACCACTTCGCGGATTCACCACTTCGCGGATTTTTTTCATAACCCATATATATATACATATTGGTAATAACAAAATCAACATACTGTACTGAATAATCAATATAATCGATGCAAAAACTAACCTATACACAGATGTGTACAATAAATGCGTTTGTTTCTTCATTATGATCAGAGAAACGTAAACAAAACATTGGTTGCCCTTTTTTATCGTGCTTTTTGGCGTGTTTAGGAAACGCATGATATAAAATCGCCTTTAATATTTGTGCCTGTTTTAGTTTAGGGTACTGTAGTACATGCATTAAGTGTTCTGTACATTAAAGGGTAGTTTGTTAACAGTACTACGTACAAGGGAAGGTTTTAAAAGTCTGAATATACATGTTAAATAAAAAGGTAAATATGGTGTCACTACTTCGCGGATTTTCACCTATCGCGGCCGGGTCTGGAACCTATCTACCGCGATAAACGAGGGTTCACTGTATAGTAAATGGTATCGGCGTCAATGACCTTAGATGTCAGGATGCCAGAAAACTTTCAATCAATCAATCAATCGATCTCGGGCACGCATTCGATCGAGTTCCTCACTCACCAGGTTGCTAACCTGTGGGCTAACTCGATCCTCAAGCGTCGCGATGCAGTGACCGAGAAGTTCCATCCGAAGGTCCCCGCCGTGGACGTCTGCAGGCTCAGGCACTCCTCCGTCACTGGGAGGGATCTGCTTGAGCCCAGGGACATAGAACGAACAGCTGAGAGGTGGAGGAGATCGAATCAAGATTCTCTCCTCCAGAGGGCCCTGACATCTCGGCCCTACAAGCCTCCGGCACCTCAACAGCAACAGCAGCCTCGCAAGACACCGAAGCAGGCTCCGGCAACGAAGACAGCGGTGTCAAAGCCGCAGCCCTTTCAAACCAAGGACAGAAGGCGCGGCAAGTCCTCTAGGGGAGGAAAGAATCCTAGGGGCAGCGGCCGTGGCCGCAAGCGCTAGGATCGGCAATCCCCCCGCGTGTCCACCTGTGGGGGGATGCCTGAAAAGTTGCGTGCACAGGTGGCAGCAACTTGGGGCCGATTCTTGGACGGTCTCTGTGATCGGCCAAGGTTATCGCATCCCATTCACGACATCTCCACCTCCCCTGACAGCGAATCCAGTGTCGCTGAACTCCTATGCCATGGGATCGGCAAAGGGGTTAACCCTTCGTGCAGAAGTCGAGACCATGCTCAAGAAGGATGCTCTCCAGGAGGTCGACGATGGCTCCCCAGGCTTCTTCAGTCGACTCTTTCTTGTAAAGAAGGCGTCTGGAGGCTGGAGACCGGTCATCGATCTCTCAGCCCTGAACAAGTTTGTCAAACAAACTTCGTTCAGCATGGAGACAGCAGACACGGTCAGACTTGCAGTGAGACCGCAAGACTTCATGTGTACACTGGATCTGAAAGACGCGTACTTCCAGATCCCAATCCATCCGTCTTCCAGGAAGTACTTGAGATTCAGCCTAGACAGCAAGATCTACCAGTTCAAGGTGCTGTGTTTCGGTCTCTCCACAGCTCCTCAGGTGTTCACCAGAGTGTTCACACTGATTTCGTCTTGGGCGCACAGGAACGGCATACGTTTCCTCCGTTATCTGGACGACTGGCTGATCCTGGCAGACTCGGAGTCGACCCTTCTTCGACACCGGGACAGGCTTCTGGAGGTTTGCCGAGATCTGGGGATCATGGTAAATCTCGAGAAGTCCTCTCTGCTTCCGACGAAACGACTGGTATATCTAGGCATGATATTAGACACCGATTTCCACAAAGCCTTTCCATCAGACGACAGGATAGCAAGGCTGAGGAGGGTTGCAGAACCTTTCCTCAGGCGTGAAGAGCTTCCGGCCCAATCATGGTTACGTCTTCTAGGTCACCTTTCCTCCTTGGCACGTCTAGTTCCAAACGGCCGCCTCAGGATAATATCCCTGCAATGGCAGCTAAAGTCCCGGTGGAATCAAGGCTCCGATTCTCCGGACTTTCTGGTTCCTATAGGATCCACGGAACTGACGGACCTTTGGTGGTGGCTGAACGACGTGAACCTTCGAAAGGGAGTGGATCTTCTCGTCCTCCCCCCGGACTTGACTCTGTTTTCGGATGCGTCAAAAGAAGGGTGCGGGGCCCACATTCTGAACCAAAGGATCTCAGGCCTCTGGTCAGAATCAGAAAAGTACCTCCACATCAACCTGCTAGAAATGAAGGCCGTTTTCCTGGCTCTTCAACAGTTCCAACGGACCCTGGCGGGCCACTCCGTAGTGGTGATGAGCGACAACACCACGGTAGTGGCTTACATCAACAAGCAGGGAGGTACCTTTTCTCAACAGCTATCCCATCTTGCAGTAGAGATTCTGAGGTTGTCCGAAGCCCACTCAGTCACACTTTCAGCTCGCTTCATTCCGGGCAAGAGGAATGTGCTTGCCGACAGTCTGAGCAGAGCGACGCCGATAGTGAGTACCGAGTGGTCTTTGGATCCTCAGATAGCCAACAAAGTCCTGACTTTGTGGGGTTCCCCGACAGTAGATCTGTTTGCGACAGCCTTGAATTTCAAGCTGCCCCTGTACTGCTCTCCAGTCCCGGACCCCAAGGCTCTCTGGCAAGATGCTTTTCAGCAGAGGTAGGACAACATCGACGTTTACGCCTTCCCTCCATTCTGTCTGATGAGAAGGGTGCTCAACAAGACCAGACTATTGGTCAATCTCTCCATGACTCTTATAGCTCCGCTGTGGCATCACGCGGAATGGTTCCCGGACCTTTAGAAGGAAACTCCTATCCTCTTGTTCAATTTTTACTGCTGAGCTGTACACAATAATTCTCGCAGTCCAACATATTTTTAGAAATGGCAACCAAAATAGTTTTTATACATTTTTTACGGATTCCAATAGTGTTTTACTCTCATTAAAACAAATTATGCCAGGCCATCATCTAGTACAAGAGGTGCAGGACTGGTTAGTACTTCTGCAGTCTAGGAAGAGTATCAGTGTTCACTTCTGTTGGGTCCCTGCCCATGTTGGGGTGGATGGGAATGAACAAGTAGATAAGGCAGCAAAGGAAGCTTCAGGGCTAAGTAATCCATCCCCCTTGAGTATTCCTTACAAAGATCTTAAAAGTGAGATTCAACTTTACTGTAAAAATAAGTGGCAAGCTCGATGGTCTGAACTGACCACCAATACAAAATTGAAACAAATCCACCCATTGGTGGATGAATGGTCATCTTGTAATTCTACAAGTAGAAGGGATACCATTATTTTAACTAGGCTGCGTATTGGCCATACACATGCAACGCACAATTATTTAATGAAGAGTGGGGAAGGGAGACAGGCCCCTCTTTGTAATACCTGTCAAGTGACAATGGATGTTAAACATATTTTAGTCGATTGTCTTGTTTTTAATCTTCAGAGGAGGACACATTTACTGCAGGACAAACCTTTAAGAGATATACTGGGGGAAAACTGTAATACCCTGAACTTGAGAAAATTTATACAAAGTATTGGGTTATATTACGAGCTATAATTGATTTTATTAATTTTTTTATTTATTTTACCCTTTTAATCCCTATTTATTTCACATCTAGATTTTATTGTATGAAAGTGTTACGATTTGTATTAAAGGTTAAAATGATACTAAATGGTGTGAGTGTACAGATATGATTGAATGATTTTCGTTATATAGCGCTGAATGGCCTTTGATGCCCCAGTGCTTGGCTTAATGCCTAAATCCTATATTCAATTCAATTCAATTCTGCAGCTCCTGACGGAGCTTCCAAGGGAACTCCCCCCCACGACACGAGCTACTCAGACAACCACACTGCAACATCTTCCACAAAGCCATAGCCTCGCTTTGGCTTCACGCCTGGAGACTATCCAGCGTCTCCTCACGGAGAGAGGATTTTCGCAATAGGTTGCGGACAGGATGTCTCGCCACCTGCGCAAGTCCTCTATCGGAGTCTACCAGGCGAAGTGGAAAGTCTTCTGTGGTTGGTGTCGTGGGAGGGGTATCTCTCCGCTCGATGCCACTATTCCAGCAATAGTGGAGTTCCTTATGTATTTACTGGAGGAAATGCGCCTTTCAGTTCCGGCGGTGAAAGGCTACCGCTCAGCCTTAAGCCTGGCTTTTAGGCTGAAAGGAGTGGACATTTCCTCTTCGTTGGAACTTTCTCTACTCATACGCAGCTATGAGTTACCTGCCCTCAGTCAGAAGTAAGACCTCCTCCTTGGAACGTGGTTCAGGTCCTCAGGGCTCTGAAGAGAGCCCCGTTTGAACCATTATGCCAGGCGTCTGATCGCCACCTGTCTTGGAAGACGGCTTTCCTGCTCGCTTTGGCCTCGGCCAAGCGGGTCAGTGAACTTCATGGTCTTTCTTACGACGTCGCCCATTCAAGGGGATGGGGGGAGGTAACGTTCAGGTTCGTCCCTGAGTTTGTAGCCAAGACTCAGAACCTTGGGGTGTCAGACCCTAGGTTCAACTCCTTCGGGGTAACGAGTCTTCGTTCTGTAACAAGTGACCCAGACCATCTTGTTACTTTGCCCAGTGAGGAGTCTGAGGCGTTACTTGAAAAGAACAGCTGCAGTCCGTCCTCATGTGCAAGCGTTATTCGTAAGCACAGGAAGGACGAAGAGGAGGGTCACCAAGAACACCATCTCGGCCTGGATCCGGAAGGTTATTCAACACGCCTTGAATCCTGACCCTCCTTTGTCACGTCGCCCTAGAGCGCACGATGTCAGGGGCATCGCTACGTCCCTGGCTTTCAAGAGAAATTTCTCTGTGATGCAGGTCTTGCAAGCTGGGGTGTGGAAGCGCCAAACGACCTTCACAGCCCACTACCTGCAGGACGTGACCCACAGGAGCCTCGATACCTTCTCTATTGGCCCTGTGGTGGCTGCACAACAGCTGGTCTAACCTCAGGCTCCTTAATGGACAGGTAGCAGAAGGTTGGGGGCATTGTTACCAGGTTTTAGTCTGCGTGATTGAAAGAGTATGTCTGGCCCTTACTTCTTTCTTCATTCTCCCCTCCCTTGGGGAAAGCAGCATCCTGGTCTCTGCATAGCTGACCTCAACCTCCGCGGGTAAACCATGCTCCCTTGTGCTCCTAGTATTACCTGTAATACTGTTTGCGTCCCCCATACCCTGACGAGGTGGTATTAGGAACATCCTAGCCTAGATTTCTATCTAAAGAACTCCAGGTCAACTTCCTAGGACGAGTCACAACTTCCTCCACACACAACTTATGTAGGTCGCACGTTCGTAGCAAGCAACGGAAAGTGTGAGGTGCAGGGACCCCCTTTCTCGAGTGCTGCTCACTCGGATTTCGGGTCCCCGGGTAAAGCCAAAAGCCAGTAAGGCTGCGGACTTTCCGCCCTTCCTAAGGGGTAAGTCACCCTATGTAAATAGCGTGGTTTGTATTTCGGTTACGGAACAAATGACTAATTCGGAGATAATTTGTATTTTTCCTAACCATACAAACCTTAGCTATTTACACATATTTGCCCACCAGACCTGTCCCCCAAGTCAAGTCCTACCTCTAAGTGAAGTGAGACAACTCACCGGTGTGTGGGGGGGAGGGGTAGCAAGTTACCCCTTCCCTACCCCCTGCTAACTAGTGGGGGGTACTTAACCCTCGTTAAAAATCTAATGGCTCGTCATTTCAGCTACGCCGAAAATAAACCCTATGTAAATAGCTAAGGTTTGTATGGTTAGGAAAAATACAAATTATCTCCGAATTTGTCATATTTTCTGTTCAAAATCACACCCTGTAATACAATACAAATTTACCCAGAAATATATATATATATATATATATATATATATATATATATATATATATATATATATATATATATATATATTTGTTCCTTAACTGAAATACAAACCACGCTATTTACGAGCCATAAAAATTTTAACGAGGGTTTACTACCCCACCGCTAGTTAGCGGGGGGTAGGGAGGGGTAGCTAGCTAAACCTCCCCCCCCCCCCCACACACACACACCGGTGAATGCTTCACTTTACTTTTGGCTCGGGAAGAGAACAAACATGTCTGCTCTCTCCCTCGCTTTGACTGCCATAATTAATGTTTTTGCTTTCTCTTCTTTCAGTGTGTTTGAAGTTGGCCTCTACCACCATGCGTACTTGCCCTGGACTTCCCGGCCGCCCTTGTGGGACCTTTATGTCGGCGGTCGACACCGATCCCCACACCTTATGTTCTCACTGTAGGGGCCAACAGTGTGACAGTGGTAACGTATGTATAGAATGTAGGGAGTGGTCTACCTCCCAGTGGGAGAGGTTTGCCCGGCGCCGGAAGAAAAAGGCCAAAAGGGATCTTTCTCCTTCAGAGGCTTCTTTGAAGAGAGAAAATTCCAGGACTTCTTCTTCCGTAGCCCTTTCCTCCTCCGAAGCTCCCCCGCGAGCGGTCTCTTCCGAGAGGCCGGCGAGTGGTAGCGTAGACCGCTTTGCTGTTGACCGATCCCGGGGTGCGGGAGAGGTAGTTGCCTCCCATAGCGAGGCAGCTGCCCCTCCTCCCCCGGAGGAGGATTTGATGTCTAATCGTGATTTGTTTCAGCTTTGGGCTTCCTTGGGGCTGCAGGGTTCGCCCTCCAAGGAAGCCCTGTTTGACATGATCAAACTTGGTGCAGCCGTCAAACAATCGCCAACTACAGCAGGGATAGATCCGCTGTCTGTGGTTGACGTTGTTGTGACGAAGTCATCTCGTGGGTCAATTCAAACTCCTGTTTCTATGTGCCTGAGGTAGTTGACGGCTTAGATTCCCCCTCCGAACACAATTCGAGGGAGGATCTAAGTCCCACGGTCTCTCCTGCCGGTGATTCTCCCCCTCGGGGGAGTTCACTTACAGAGAGACTCCTCTTCGGAGGCCCCTTGATGGTCAGCCTGCTGATCCCACGGCCCCTCGTGGGTGTATAAGGTGGAAGGCTTGTCCTCCCCTTCGCTGTAGAGGCCTTCCTTCCCCTCACAAGGGAGTTAGGAGGCGCCTCTTTGGCTCATCATTGCCACAGTCCTCTGCGGAGGAGACGACTCGCCGTTCGCCGATCCTGCCAGCTACCACCTTAGACCTCACCTGGGATCGTTCGCGATTCCCTTCGGATGATGGTCCGTCCTTCGGGACACAGTGACCAGTCTCCCTCCAGACCTACTGACTTGCCGTCAACCTCTGATGTTCCAGATACGCGTGGCGCGCCACCTGATCCTGCCACTGCGTAGTCTCCGGGCCCTTCGGGGCTGAAGGGTCTTGAGCGCAAAACCGCACCTCTCGCCCTCAAGCGCCAGGTTCTTCCTGCTGCTGTCGCTGTGCCTGCTGCTGCCGCTGTGCCTGCTGCTGCCGCTGTTCCTGACTTAGCGCCACAGCGTTCACCCACGCGTGTGCGCGCCCCTGTTCCTGCTACGCGCCAGGGTTCCCCTGAGCACCCACATCCTTCTGCACCCTGGCGCTCTCCAGCAGTTCCTGTGACAGCGCGCCAGCGCCCACCTGCGCCCACGCATCCACTGGTTCCCCAGCGACCCCCGGTTCCTGCCTCGTCGCGCGCTGTTCAAGAGGTTCCTTTGCTGGCGCACAGGCGCCCACAGGTTCCTCTGGACTCGCAGCGCCTGTCTGGAGTTACGCGCGAAGCGCGCCCACACGCGGTTCCAGTTCCAGCGCTCATGCGCTCGCCAACGCGCTTCCACATCTCAGCGCGCCGCCCAGGAGGCTCCTAAGCTAGCGCACGTGCACTCACGGCCGCCCCTGGGCTCTCCTTCCAGACCGCGCGATCCTGCATGGGCTCCAGCCGCGCGCGAAGCTCCGGTTGCGCTCCCCGTTCCTGTCATCAAGGCGCCTCACGCAACCCTCCAGCACACACCTGTGCGCCCTCATCCAACCGCGCGCCCTGCGCGGACACCACAGCAGCGCACACCAGTGCGTCCATATCCTGATGCGCGCCATGCGCGCCCACAATTACGGCGTGCCCAGCGCGCCATAGGCGAGCATGCCTGTCCTGTCGGACTAGCGCCAACCTCCGCGCCAACGCGCCATCCCTTCCTCGCGCGGTCCTGAACCAGCGCTCACGCGCCCTCGCCCGGTTCTCCCGGATACGCGCTCAGGCGCCTCCGTTATCTCGCGCCCTCTGGGGCCGCATCAGGATGCTGCGCGTCCTCGCATCCGGCTGCCTCCCGTTCCGGCTCCTGCGCGCCACACGCCCTCGCCATCTCATACGCGCGCCCGCTGCAGCTCCTGCGCGCTCTCGCGCCCACGCGCCCGCTCTATCCCCAGCGCGCCATCGCTCCCAGGCTCCTGTGACCTCGCCTACGCGCCACTGCGCTCGCGCGAGATTCTTGTGTCGCGCGAGCCTTTCGCGCGCGACCCCGACCAGGGCCCATCACGCGACCTCCAGCGTAAGCCTCGCCAGGCGGACAGGTCTTCGTCTCGTTTCCCTCCCCGCAAGCACAGACCAGCGCGCTCGCCGGAGGATGGGCGGTTCCCGGACAGGTCTAGGGACTCTTTCCTTTCAGCCTCACAGGCGAACCCGCATTTGTCGACTCCTCCAAGGGATCGTACGATCCCCTTCCCTCCAGAGCGAGTGTCTGACAGCGCGACTGTCAGCCAGCAGCCCTGGTTCGGCACCCTAATCAGAGCTCTTGTGCAGGGGATGAAACCCGCCCTCTCTGACATGGGTCACAAATCAGCGGCAGCTTCCTTCCCCCTGAAGAGGAAGAGAGGAGTCTCTCCCATGGAAACACCTCCAAGGCCTATTTTGTCTCCTCGCAGATCCTTGCGCAAGGCTCCTTCCCCCCCCCCCCAAGACTTTCTCTCCCTCCCCTGCGGATGAGGATTACCCATCCCCAGGAGAGTTGGATGAGCCGGACCATTCCTCCATCGCACCAATGGGGGAAGCGCCGCCTCTCCCTGAGAAGTCTTCTCGTCCAGGGGTGGAAAAGAGCCTGCCCCCTTCGTTACTCGAGTCCTGTATCCCGCCCAGGAGGGAACCGAAGGACTCTAAGACGATTCCTAAATCGTCAGCAAGGATCAGGCAGGAGCCATCTAGACCTGCCGAGGATGTCCACGTGTCCCCCCAGGAAGAGCCACTGGGGACGGGAGACTTCGCTACCAGTCCTTCAGGAGGAGAGCACCGAGAGTCAGAAAACGCTTTCTGGCAAGTCCTGACCCTCATGAGGAACCTCAATGGAATCCCAGACCCTGAGATTCCTCCTCGTGAAGGTGAGGACACGGTCCTGGACCGCGTCTACGGCACCCAGAAACCCTCTAGAGCCAGTGCAACTTTGCCCTGGCCTAAGGGGATGAAGAGTGACAGGGACAAGGTCGAGGGCCAGCTCTCTGAGCTTGCCTCCTCCAGCAGATCCAGCGCCGGTAACAAGCTCCCCCCTCCTCCTCGAGTCCATCAGAGGAGGTACTTTGAGATCCTTGAGGAGTCTTGTTTGGGTCTTACGATGCACCACTCCGTGGAAGAACTCACCGGCGGAGTCCCTCTTGAGAGACTCTCCAACCGGCACGTGTCCTTCTCAGCCACTGAGATCTTAAGCCAGGAGAAGGTCGCCAAGTGTGCCATGCAGGCAA